>NW_004797811.1:509313-513425 GCF_000002075.1 Aplysia californica
GTGTGTGTGTGTGTGTGTGTGTGTGTGTGTGTGTGTGTGTGTGTGTGTGTGCGTATGCACCTGTGTATCAAAAAAGATTATCCTAGCGATCTCTTGACGAAGAAACAGTAGCTGCCGAAATCTATAATGCTGTTACAAAAGATGAAAAAACAAAACAATCAAAACAAAAGAAAAGCAGTTTAAAAATAATCCGTCAGCTGGATGGACTGACACACAGGGAGACAAAATCGAGAAACAGTAGATCTAATGTAGACAGACTGTTTTACCTTACAGACAGACAGACAGACAGACAGACAGACAGACAGACGGACAGACAGACGGACAGACGGACGGACAGACAGACATACAGACAGACGGACGGACAGACAGACAGACAGACAGACAGACGGTCAGACAGACGGTCGGACAGACAGACATACAGACAGACAGACGGACGGACAGACAGACAGACAGACAGACGGACGGACAGACACACAGACAGATAGGTATATACCGACCCCTGAAAGCTGAAATGTTGAAATGAACACCACCATGCACTGATGTCAAAACAAGAAACACGACTTACAAGACTTCAGTATAGATTGATTGATTTAACTAATCAAATGAATTATAGAAGCGAATGGGCGGGATTTGAATCATTACTGACAAACAGACGGATGGAGAGACAGACAGACTGAAAGAGAAACAGACACACAGGCAGGCAGACAGACAGACCGGCATACAGAACAAACGAGGAAAAAGATCCCGGACCAACTACATGTATGTAGTGCGCCCCCCAACCGCCCTCGATGTAGAGACTATTATAGTTGAACACCCTAAAGTGATGCTTGCAATAGAGACACTCAGCTAAATTCATTTTTAAGCATTTTACATCGCTTTCAACACAATTAAGTCGTATAAGTGCAGGAGATTTTATGTGTAACAAACACAAAAAAAAGAAGGCGGAGAGATATGAACTATGGATGGTTGAAAGGAAAGACGGAGCAAACCGCACCAGAGCACCCACCAACTGCCCGCAAAACGCATTCATCTTCTACCAAAATTAGTGCCGAGTGATACAGACACATCAACGTTCCCACAGTTTCCGACGTTTTAAGATTTCTCATAAAACTATTTTTAAAAAAGATTTTTCCTTTTATATTTATTCTCACAGAGTAAAATCTGTTATATTATAAAAGAAGAAGAGGCGGCGAACAATTCCAATTCGAAAGATAAAACAGGTTACAGGGGGGAAAAAACACAGGTAACGGGCACTGACACACGTGTAAAAGAAAAACAACTAACAAAAAATAGGTGTGCTGACAAATCAAAAACAAAACAGACGTAATCAAACATTCATGTTTTCTACTATGAAAATGCATTTGCTAAGAAAGTCAGAACGAATTTGAACAGAAAAATAAAACAAGAAAAATTAATAGATAACAACAAGGGATAAAAAAAAGAAAAAAAGGAAAGAAAATTGATGGCCGCACTTTTATTGACATGTATTATTTCCTCCACTTATCCAGTCTAATATTCCAGTCTTACCTCTGTGCGATATGGTATATTATATTCTTACAGTCCAATCTCCAAAGACATAACTCCCCGAAGAAGGGACACAATCGCGGGCGACACTAGCCTAGCACACGACTCCGCCGTTCCGACTTGTAGATCTCGCTACATACACGATCCCCACCACCGGATGTGCACCGCGCGCGCGCGCGCATAACTCGCGGTAGGCGGCGAGAGTGGGAGGGAGAGAGAGCAGCAGACGGCGACACCAACGGTTGTTGTAGGGAGAGCGCGCAAGCTAGCGGGGTGCAGAAAATAAACATGGCCGCTGAGGCGACGATGAGATTCTGGTGGTGGTGGTGGCGCTCTTCAGACGGAGAGGTGGAAGGAGGGAGCCAGGAGAGGTGAAAGTGATGGAGGGAGAGGAGGAAGGATGCGCTTATGTGCGTGCGGTGAGGTGTGGTGAGGTGCGGTGTGAGGCAATGCGATGCGCGTACGACGAAGCAATGCGATGCGCGTACGACGAAGCAACAACGTGGCATTTTCAATTTTCAGAGTTGTAACAATTGTTTGATCCAAAAGAACAGAAGGGAGGGTTTGACATTAAAATTTTATTCGGCGACAAGACGTGTTCATTGATATAAGTATTATATAAGCTCCGCAAAAGCTCCGATAATCATGTCTTTGACTTGAGTCAAGTAAATTAATGCCATAGCATCACACCATGAGCTGCAGATCTATACTGTTTTACGATGACAATGACACTTATAATGGCAATGGCAATCCTTATTCATCTCGCACGGAGAAGTTTGTCCTCATCGAGTACAATGACAGTTGTGCTACCTAGTTCATGTGCGTTCACGGACACACCCAAAGACAAAATCTATGACAAAATAATAAAAGTATAACGTGTTGAAACACCATCTCAGTTCCATAATATTATATAGCATTCTCTCTCTCTCTCTCTCTCTCTCTCTCTCTCTCTCTCTCTTCCAGTTTCATCTATAGTACTGTGTGTTCAGAGACCCCGGCGCAGTTGGTAAGAATAAATGTATGTATCTGCCAGACCCTGCACTCACGGGCTTTACCTCGGGTTGATCATTGCAATTCCGACGTCCAGAGCTATGTCAACTCACCAATATTTTCTCTTTGTTTTGACCATTTTCTTGCTCAGAGATTCAAAATCATTGAGACCTCTATCAAAAGACCTTGAAGCCTTTCTGAATAACGTATTTATTTATTGATGAACTGTTCAAATTGCTGCTATTTACCAACATTTAACAAACTTTCCACTGTGGAGATAGACAACATCATTTGGATGATGGATGTATTCAAATTGAAAGACCAAATTTTTGTTAGAAAGTGCAGCCTTTGATTTAACCTTTTACCAATTTTATTTATTGTTCTCTTAATTATGCCAAGTCAATTTAATGCCGATGGTAATATCAAGATATTTGTAAGAAATCGTGTTTTAATTAAATTTGCTATCGAAATTATTTTTATTTTAATGAATGAAAAGAAAAAGGGAGAGAAAACTCCGTTCATTCACTACGTCTGTGCACGGTTCACTTCTATATAAGCAAATGACTTGCACACAAGGAAAAACAAAAAAAAACAAAAAAAACAAAACAAACAACAACAACAAAACAAACAACCCCCCCAAAAAAAACAAACAACTAACAACCAACCAAACAAAAACATTGCAATTTCCAAGAGATACTTTTTCTTATCGTGGATAATTAAGAACAGCTACCCGCGCTGCTGACAGCCGAAAGGTCCACAGACCCGTGCATGGAGATCATCAAGAGACACATACAGCCATAATTGTTATAGACGAAGACATTCCTGAGACATGCTCTTTTACATCCAGGCTGTAGAAAAAGTTTAACCCCAAACAGAAAGACTGAAGTATTAGTTTGAGTAAGAGTTTTACAGTACATCCAATACAATAAGGTCAAATGGTCGCTTTAAGCACAAGGGGGCTCTCCCGAAATATGTTGTTTTGGGGAAATGGAAGGTAAAGTTTTTGCCCCTTATTCAGTTTCTAAAAAAAGACTAGTCGAGTTTTCTCTATAACAAACAAATATACACACCAATGAAACCAAACTTCTCCTATAGGTAGGGAAATGCCCACTTTTGGAGTAGGTCCAGATTCCTGGAAACCCCCGAACCCTGGGTTAGCCCTTGTGTCCTTAAAACGACCATAAAAGTGCCGAAGATTAGAGGTGTGTACACAAAAAGAACTAGGAGTGATAAGGACAATATATGTTTGATAGGAAAGAAGAAGCCAACCACACAAGAGCATCGACCAAACACACACTTACCGGTTTGTATGAATCACAGAGCGTCCATGCACGTTAAGTCGGAAAGTCTGCCTATCCTATAGGAGTCTGTGGAAAGGTAGTAAAAGGACAACCATTAGGCCTTTGGGATAACAGCAACATGCTTCTTGGTATGAGTAAAAGTGTTGCACTAGATAGATAGATAGATAGATAGATAGATAGATAGATAGATAGATAGATAGATATATAGTTAGTTAGATAGATAGATAGTTAGTTAGATAGATAGTTAGATAGATAGATAGATAGATAGATAGATAGATAGATAGTTAGTTAGATAGT
>NW_004797811.1:515186-517453 GCF_000002075.1 Aplysia californica
GGGGGGAGTACGTGTTTTATGGCGCTCGCAACTGCAAATGTTCATATGAGCCCGAGGGACACATTAAACGTTTTCAGTTTGTAGAATATTTTGAATTTTGCTAGGGTGGCGACCGAAGCCTACTCTTATCGACCACCAAGAGATCTTTAACATGAGCAACTTGCACATGAGACCTCCGAGATTTTTCTCCCTCTTCCGAGATGGCTAGGTGTAGATCTTTCCTACCAGAAGATCAGAGGTGTGGTTGAAAGACAGCAGTAAGAAGGGGCCAAGGAGAAACAGTGGAATGGCTGTAGAAGGAGGTAAGGGGGTGGGTGCAGAAAGTGGAGACGAAAGCAGACGACAAAACATTGCTAGAGAGCAGGAAAGGAGGAGAAAGGAGAACATTTTTAGAGAAGATAAATTTTCCGTCGCTACCCGGATTCTGTGAATGAGAGGCGAACATCCTAGCCTCTAGGCCACGAGAGCCCCCTTGTTTTTTGTTAAGTTATTTTTATTTTTATTTTTTTTAAATGTTTAAATGCGATTGCATTGAGTTCGTTTGAAATAGGTGGCGTCTGTAGTGTAGTTCTTAGACTTCAGGTTCCGGGTTTGAGGATGAGCTCCGTCCGAGGTTGTCTTTGGGAAAGGAATTGTATTACAGGAATGTCTCCATTACTGTCACATCAAGGATGGGCGTTAATTTCGGAGGTTCTGTCTCTTAAAGAGGTGGAAAGTTTAAAAAACTCCCAAAACAATTAACGGCGCGTCCAGAGAGAGAGAGAGAGAGAGAGAGAGAGAGAGAGAGAGAGAGAGAGAGAGAGAGAGACAGAGTGAGAGAGAGAGAGAGGGATAGATAGATACAGTATAGAGAGAGAGGGAAAGATAGCGGGAGACTGAGAGACCGACTGACAAACAGACAGACCGACAGACATGAACTTGATAATGTTTATGTGTGTGGGGGGTGGGGTGGGGTGGGGAGGGAGGAAAAAATGGGGATGGGGTAACTGTAGTTTAACGCCCAAATAACCTAACATTTTAAAACACATTTTCCGTGTTTCTCCACCTGACATCCCTCTAACCAACTAATTATTACAGAAATCAGTGACACCGCGGCCGTCTTGCAACAAAATATAAATCTCATTTCACGCTTGCTCAACCTAAAGACAGCTATTCGATCTGTGGGTCAAGACACTGTTCGTTACCTCAGAATTCCAAAGTTCTACCTGACATTTTTGACCGTTTGGAGTTTCCAAGACCATGACGTCAGAAAACAAATTCTATGTCATATCTGCTTTATCAAAATAGTATGATTATTCGGAGTTGTTGTCAAGATTTTTAATACAAATCGCATTTGAAAAAGCTTGAGTATGTTGTGAAACTCGAACTTTTTAACGTCAAATTTCTCAACACTAGGAACTGAGCAGAGAGAACTACATGTACATCCAAGGGATCGAGTCGTGTGGACTTGTTGACTCTTACGTCCTCGGTCTCTGTCGAAAAATGTACATATCGCTCCCGTACATGTTTCAATCGAACAGTATCTATCTATCTATCTATCTATCTATCTATCTATCTATCTATCTATCTATCTATCATCTATCTATCTATCCAATCTGCATTACTCGACTCCGCTTTAAATTCCGAGCAATTTAAACTCGCAGGTGACCAAGGCTCCGTTATGTACATGTGAATGTTAATACTGTCACAGCGCGGTGGAATCAAGCGGTCATCAGCTTTAGGGCAAATGAAATTACTGGCATAGTCTTAAATTCTATTCATTTGTCTTGCTATTGATGAAAAAAAGCCCACCCATCTATCTTGAAAAAAGTCGAGATATTTGCATTTGAAGGAGATGGGTGTCGCCTAGTGACAGATGTAAAATTTGCGAGAAAATTGCCGCCAAAGCTTGATGACTTTCAAAGCTTGAGTGTCCTTGGAAACTATAAATTTGCATTTTTTGTTCCTTCGATCAAGGTTTTCGAGTAAAATCAATACAGAAATGTGTTTTTGTAATGGACATAAAAGATGTTGAGCCCAAAACAGAAAAGGCAATAAAAACTGTCCGTCGTGCAGAAAAAGTGTCGATTTCTTTTGATTTCAATACAGTGTAATCCAACGTGAGTCTGATTTCACCACGACGCCACCCAGTCAGTAACGGAGTGTGAACGTGTCTGGTCGCGCATTCATATGACCTTGTAATGCAGTTACAAGCGCCGTAAAACTCTTGCAGAGAGAGAGAGAGAGAGAGAGAGAGAGAGAGAGAGAGAGAGAGAGAGAGAGAGAGA
>NW_004797811.1:521039-523722 GCF_000002075.1 Aplysia californica
GTTATCTCTCTCTCTCTCTCTCTCTCTTTCTCTCTCTCTCTCTCTCTCTCTCTCTCTCTCTCTCTTTCTCCCCCTCTCTCTTTCTCTCACTCTGTGTCTCTCTCTTTGTCTCTCTCTTTGTCTCTTTCTTTCTTCCATCCCTCTCCCTCCCTCTCATCCCCTCTCGTCCTCTTTCTCTCCCTTTTCTCACTCGCTCTCTATCTTTATATCTGTCTTTTTTTTTCTTTCTCTCTCGATTTATTTCACCCCCCCCCCTTCAAACCAATCAAAAAACATCAACCCCCAAACAGGAAAATAGAAAAAACAACAACAAAAAACCCACCCCAAAACAAACCCAAACCATTATTTTCTTTTAAAAATAGAAACCAAAGCAAACAAAGGTACATCGTCTACTCTTTGCCTTTCTACAGCGCCGTTCCTCTTCATTTGAAAAGAAAAATCGTACAGTTCAAATCAACCAGCCAACAAATAGATGAATAAAAAGAAATAATATTTTAATATACGGTATACTTTGTACTCTTGGCAAGAAGCTGACAAGGTAAAACCTGCAGAGAATGCAGTCTCCCTCTCCTCTCTCTCTCTCTCTCTCTCTCTCTCTCTCTCTCTCTCTCTCTCTCTCTCTCTCTCTCTCTCTCTCTCTCTCTCCGTGATTAGCCTGCTAATGTTCACTTCAACTCACAGATCAAAGTGCATTCCCCGCTCATCCGGACGGAGCTCGTTATAAACACCCACTGCCTAATTTCTTTTTGTTCGTTTTTCATATTTTGTTTTCATTTTTCTTCCTACATTGAGCTAATTAGAACAGTAGCAGGTATCTTTTAACGGTGTTAATAATTTCCAGAAATCAAATCCCAAGCCTGTACATGATAGACATATTAATTCACTGGCCTGTGCTGTGTTCACCAAGGCGTGGCTCCGATAGGAGGAATTGATGAGCTTGGATTTATTACGGCTGCTGCTTTCAATCAGGTCCTGTTATTTTAAGATCATGATGAGATTCAGGGAAATAATAAATGTTTCTGATCAGTTTCGCTCCAGAGATATGATATGATTAGAAAAAGTCAGATTTCATGCTGCCTGCCTCAAAAGAATGTTGTTGTTTTTTTTCAGTATGCGAGTCCATACATCACAAGAGAATGCATGCATTTTTTTCGCTTTGTCTTAATGTCTTTCAGGTCGTTGCTATCAGATTTGGGTATTTTTTGTTTGTTTGTTTGTTTGTTTTGTTTGCTTGTTGTTTTTTTAATGATGATAGTAGAAGTAATAATAAAAGCAATATTAATCATAACAGTAACGATGAGAAAAATAATATTATTACGCAAGAGTGGAATTCTCAGGGGTAGCATGACATTAAGTTTCCAGAAAATAATGTTGTTCCGTTTCGTATTCCAGTTGGGTTTTTTATATTTGTTGTTGTTGTTGCTTCGGTTGAGTTACTTAATTTTATTTGTCTGAAGGTTTTATTGCCTCAAAATTGAGAAGGTGTTTTTTTAGGGGTAGCGAAATGGTATCTAGCATTGGCTATGGTGCGGGCGACGGGGGTTCAAATTACAAAAGAGGAAGTTTTGAAATGTGATTACCTTTGTAGTTTCCAACGCTTCTGTACCGGCATTCGACTACGGTGTGATGAAAGGTAAGCGCTTTGGCATCGAACGCACAAGTCTGAAGTTCAATTCTCGGGTAGGGAATTTTGTTTTGTTTTTTCTTTTAAAAAATTGTTGTCCTTTTCCGCAGGTACGCATAATTCCAACTAGAGACAAAGAAGGAAAGAGTGTACAGATACACGGCAGACCTGAGGGTGACCTGAGACAAAGAAGGAAAGAGTGTACAGATACACGGCAGACCTGAGGGTGACCTGAGACAAAGCTCTAAGTATCAAGAAGACAAAGGCTGTGAAAACGCTTAGCTTTTCTTCTGCTTTGATTATTTTGTAAAATGTATTTTGTACAAAGCTGTACCCAGCTTGTTGGCGAAAGAACAACCATATTATTTGACTTCTAACAATATCATTCAACAAAAGAACTAGATAATCTACTATATTTCGCCAGAAAAAAACCCAAACGAAGTGAATAAAGAAAACTAAAATAAACAAAGAAATAAATGCACAAAGAAAGAAAAAAAAAGAAAGAAAGAAAGATAACGAAAATAAAAGAACTTACAAACAAAATAAGACGTAACAATTAACCTGGACAAAGAAACACAAAGACCACGATAAGATACCCTTCCCTCCTCCCCTCTCTCTCCCTCGCCCTCCCCCCCTCCCACCCACACTCCTCCTTCCTTCTCTCTCTCCCTCGCCCACCCCCCTCGACCCCTTCACCCTTCCCTCTCTTTTCCCCTCGCACTCCTCCTCTCTCGCCCCCTTCCCGTTCGCTCCCCCTCCCTCGCCTCCTCCTCTCTCCCAGCCCTACTATACGGACTTTAGACGTCAGTCAGCTGTGAAGGATTCCCGGATTGATCTGTCTAGCGACGGGTGGTGGTGGAGCCCCCAACATATTTGTGAGTCATCGTGGTGAAATCAGGCGCTCGTCAGAATAATGAAATCGAAGGAAACGGTCTGTTTATCTACTGTTAGGGGAGTTTAAATTTTTTTTGATTTTTTAAATCTTTAATTAAATCTATTATTTATTTGATTATTTTCTTTCTTTCTTTCTTTCTTTATCTATTATCCATCTATCTATTT
>NW_004797811.1:524143-525417 GCF_000002075.1 Aplysia californica
CTCAGCACCTTTAATGTCCTTTTAAAAAACACGTTTCAGTTCGGGTTTTACTCAAAAACTTTTCTCATAGGCACAAAAAATATAAATTTTCAGTTTCCAAGGACACTCAAGATTTAATTTGTAAGTCACCAAACCCTGGCAGTCATTTTCTCGATACGGTAACTCTAACCCTGCTTCCAGGCAACCCCTACCTTCTTAGAAAGCAAAAAATTCGACATCTGTTCGAGCTATATGAGCGTTTTTTTTCTACTATCAAAAGAGAAACAAATGAACAAGCTGTAAGACGATATCAATAACTCCGTATGTCCCCAAAAATTGACGATCGAGCGCCTGATCAAACAGTGTCGTGACACATTTGGAAATGGTCGATATATTATCGTGTCCCCTTAAACTGGATAGACGCGGCTCTTTCCAGCAAGTACAGTGTTGTACAGTGTTATACAGTGGAACTCACTCTAGCGGCAACCTGTATAAGACAATTGCCCGTACAAAAGGTCACTTTCATTTCCGCCCTTACAATTTTTATAAGACACTGTGTAAGACATCCACCTGTCTAAGGCGGCAATCTTTCTCCCGGAAAATAGGTGGCCATCGAAGACAATTTCAGTTGCAGTTTTTGTTTAATTCATTCAAAAATCTTTTTACAAAAACTAGACAACGGGCATGGTCACAAACTGAAAATCATGAGGGTATCAATTTTGAACGCTTGATGCCTCAGATCATATCTGTATTTCTGTTCAACTGTTGGTTAATTCTTATTGTTTGATTGATTTCCCATTCTATAAACATTACAATAAACCACCAATCAAACGAATATGAAGTTAAGTGTCCACAAACGTTTAAAACTAACATCCTCACAACGTTCAGTTTGTGACTATGCCGTTCTTCCGCTGTACTCTTCGTTAATTTACCATAGTATTCGAAAATAGTTATTTTTTTACAAAAAGTAGATCTATTATATACTGAGCCATATGTTCATAAATATAGTATTTTTTCTACTGGTATAGAAGAGACATTTTAGAAGAGCTGTAAATACAGCTTGTGCAGTCGTATATTCTCAATGGGGAGAAATGTATCTTACTGCTTTGTTTAAATCTCTCTTGAATGTCTTTAATCTTGTCGATACAAACGTAGCTGGAAACAACTTAGTGCTGAAAGGCATACAGTCTTCGGAAGCATCCTTTAGAAAATAAAGGAAGAGGAAGGAGCAAGCTTAGACAAAAGAGAGAGGGAGAGAAAGAGAGAGAGAGAGAGAGAGAGAGAGAGAGAGAGAG
>NW_004797811.1:527908-536524 GCF_000002075.1 Aplysia californica
CACACACACTTACACACACACACACACACACACACACACACACACATACACACATACACACACACACACACACACGCACACACACACTTCAGCAATATATATTTCATGATGAGAGGTAGCGATTAGCTGCACTAGGCATTAATTTGAACAAGAATGGAAATAAAACGACCACCTGACATATTTTAAATTTTCGGAATCGAACTTATTATAATTTTTTGAGTTACATAAACCACTAGCGGGAATATCGACTTAGCATTTCATACACCTACAGCCCGGAGCATAATAATATAAAATATCTACAATGACAATTTCTTATTCATTTTATTCGGAACCCTTGTCTTTTTGTTTAGTAAGCGTTTTACGGCACTTGCAGCATGATTAGGTTATATAAGTAGCAAATAATAGACGTTCTACAAGAGAGTTTTTTTTTTTTTTCTTATAGTTTTGTTAGGAGTTTTACAGCACTTGCAACATAATTAGGTTATATAAGTGCCGAAGATTGGAAGTGTTAGAAGGGAGCAACAAACACGAAAGAGAAGAAGGAGAGATAAGAACAAAAGATGTTTGATACAAAAGAAGGAGTAAACCACACCGAAGCACCCGTCAACCACTCTAGGTTCATTTTCTTATATTCTTATTTAAGATCTGTGTCTTTAAAAGTAAAAGTCATTATAATGAGAGTTGAGACAATCTCTGTTCGCATAAAAGCGAGTAAGACAGTATTCAGTAATTACGAATGTAAGAGAAAGCGTTGTGCATCTATGGTAGCTTGTGAACCATTTTGTTTACTCTTCTCAATGATGAAGTGAAATATGTTTAGCGCATAAAGTTGGTTACAGAATGGTATGTTCTGTTAAAAGTTTTTAAAAAAAAATGTTTTTCTTTCTTTTAAAAGGCAGTCTATACTTACAATAAGAAGTTCTACAACCGCTACCTAATTGATCACTTGATCTTTCTGCTTGTGTAGCATTATATTCCTTAAGAAGAATCACCAAAAACTAGATCAAAAATATAAAAACAAAACAAAACAAAACGTATAATATTATTCCAAGAATAACAGTCTATGCTGGCCTGAGAATATGTAATTGTTTATAGCATCGTGGGGAAATTAAGAACGTGTCAAAAAATGAAGTAGAAGAAACCTACAATGTTCTGCGTGAAGAGTACATTTTAAATAATTTTTTAAAATGTTTTCCTTTAGTATTTCTTTTCTTTTTTCTTTTTTTTTTGTTTGTTTTGTTCAATACCTTTTACATATATTTTGACACATATTCCTGCTTTTATTTAAAAACGGCGATTAAAGGCACTCCCAACCAAAAAAAATTAAAAATAAATAAATAAATAAATAAAATAAAATGAAATAAAATAAAATAAAAAAGGTGTTTTCAAGGACACATTATCTTCGGAAATAAGAAAACTTTGGCGACCATTTCTTAATTAATTGAATTTCTGACAACAGGCAACCCTCATGATTCTGTTAATTGCATAATATTATTCCTTAACCTCTCTTCAAGACAGCTGAATATTTTTTCCAACCAAATAAGCAAAATTTAACAAATGATAAAAAAACAAACAAGCGTTAAGATGAGACCAATTTGCGCTCACTCGACTGTTTCAAGCCTGTTGTTAAAACGGTACGCAATAACAACAGACAGCTCTGTGAAGTTGTAAAAAAATAGGATATTATTTCCCGACAAAAGAGAACATTAATTTGAATTTTGGCCTAATGGCGCAGCTCTTTGTGTTCACACTTCGCTGCGAAGTTATTATTTTTTTTATTGAGATCAAAGGGCGCCAGCAGCCATGAAGGTTCACTTTCTAGGGGTGATAATCTATGAGCTGTGTTTACGAGGTTCATCATCCTCTATAAATAGCTGCAAACGCGAGATGTAGACATTGCCACTAGCATTACTTTTTTGCATGTAGGCGTTCTAGTTTGTTTGTTTGTTTGTTTGTTTGTTTGTTTGTTTTTTTTGTGTTTTTTTGAGTGCCCTTCAATAAATAGAGGAATTAATAATTTTTATAAAAACCTGGTGGAATCAGGCCCTCGTCAACTTTTGGGCATAAAAAGTCATTGGTATTCAATCAAAGTCTTATCTTTGAAGAAAATAATACCAACTTTCTTGAATAGAAGACAAGATGTTTCAAACTGAAAGCGGTTGGGGTCGCCTGTTGTCAGAGGTAAGATTATGCAAATTAACATTTCATTTTTTGTCACTCTTCAAACTTTTCAATAACATCCATACTGAAATGTGTTCTTAAGGGGTGGGGGTGGGCGGGGGGCAACTTGAGGGCTAACTCGCTTATTAGTGGAACAACTTTTACCAAATTTCACACATATAACAAGCATAGTAAGGAATCTTAAAATATTAAAATCAAATTTGAGAAAAAAAAGTTTCTTTTCCATTGATACAGCGCCATATTGGATTTTTTTTTACATGTCTTACAAAATGAATACTGCGCTTATTTTTCATGGAAATAGATGATTTTTATGCACGAATGTTAGCAAACATTAGATCTACAAATGCACTTGTTGAAATTATTCCTAAACGAATTAGAACATTTTAAAATGGTTTTCTTCCCGAGGTAGCATTCAAGTTTACAAAATAAACAATAAAAATCCACACTCCAGACACCACCAACAAAAATCTATTCTATATGTCAAAAATTCAACAACCAAATTTTTTTGTATTACATCTTCTCTTCATTCAGTGCAAAGTTCATGATGATTGGATGAAAAATAATGAAGTTATTATTTTTTTAAAGTGTATAGGAGAACCACGTTTTTAGAAAACAGGCAATAAAGAAAAATAAAAGATTTACTTAATGAGAAAATGGTGGTGTCAAACATGCCCAGTACGCGAAGAAATACGCATCCGGGGGTTCTTATGCGATAGACTGTTGTAAGAGAGGCTGAAGAATCTAAACATGCCTACAAACTCAAAATCCATAATTTTGAGGCGAATTGGGTCTTTCGGGATGTAGCTGCACCCCCCCCCCCTTTCCGCCCTTATATGGACTTAAAACATGTTAAGCCAAAGAAAAGAAATTCGATAAAAATTGCTCTCTAACAAGCTGAAAAAGTCGGTTTCTTCGTTTACATTATTTTAACGAGCGTCTGATTTCACCACGATGCCTCGCCAATGTTCAGTGCAACACAGATGTATGATCTTCTGCAGGCGCGGTTAGTCCATAGAGCACCGTCGTGCAGTGCCGCCCAAAATGTTTTAATGTTCTATGACGTAAAGCATCCACAATAATAAAATAAAAGACGACAGAAACAAACACTAGCCAAATATTATATTAAAACAAGGCCTTCGCTGGCGCCGTAACTGTCATTTCTATTCTATAGCGCCGTAAAACATCTACTATGCCATGCCTAAGTTCATGCGCTGTATCTAAACATAACAGGATAGTCAACAGTGGAAACCTGACCTATAAATCGCTCTTTGGGAATAACCCAAGCGATGACGACACTTGTAGAGAGTTTGGTGGTACATTAATATTAATAAGACGGCACATCTCAAATAAGCTCCTGCCGAATAGGGCCGAAACATAGCCCACAGTAGGCAATCTAAAAATAAACGCCATAGACCTGTGCACTATTTGATGTCAAACTTATGTGGGCCCGGAGCAATCCAGCGGAGTGCTCAAATGAATTGTGACTGGTTCATTGTCTTGTCGCTATTTTAAGTGACTCTGTGACCGTGAACCTGAGGGAGGTGAACGTGACATACTGAAGTCGCCGTCCTATGAGTTGAGCTTTTGAACGGTTTTGTAGTGGAGTGGAGAAAGGTAGGCCTATTACTTGAGTGTTCAGTTCTAATGCAGGAGGAATGATATTGACGTTTAGCTAACAAACAGATTTAGTTCTAGAAGTCAAAGCCACACGTAAAAAGAATACAAATAAAAGCACTAGGTCTTCCTTCACCAACCCAAAGATTCTAAAATTATACACCATCCCTTTTACTCTGCCCTTGATTATCTTCAGTCTAAGATAGCTTAATTGTGCACGCCCACTTTGGAGACCCACGAGCCGCCCCTGATCTTCTGTGATTAAGAGGAACGGAAACAAAAACAAAAGCAAAAACAAAAGCAAAAATAAAACCACAATAAAGAAAAGACACAGAAAACAAACGAAAAAAACCCAACAACCGACAAAGAAACAAATCAAGCGAACAAACGTCAAATGTATTATTGCTGGCGACCCTGTGGTACTGGTGACCTTAATCTAAATGTTTTAGTGGGTTCGAAATGAAGCGGTTCACCAGACGTGTCCTCACGCATGCAATTTTAAAAGGCACCCTCGTTGGTATCAATAATTATGGGAGTCTTTACGTAGTGACTCGGCACTAGGGGGTCGGAGGAGAGGGTGGGTGGTTTTGGGTTTTTTTTCGGGGGGTGGGGGGGGACGAGTTGAGATGAAGGAGGTTAGTATACCCTAGTGAGAGAGAGAGAGAAAGAAAGAGAGAGAGAGAGAGAGAGAGAGAGAGAGAGAGAGAGAGAGAGAAAGAGAGAGATAGAGAGAAAGAGAAAGAGAGAAAGAGCGAAAAGAGAAAGAGAGAGAGAGAGAGAGAGAGAGAGAGAGAGAGAGAGAGAGAGAGAGAGAGAGAGAGAGAGAGAGAGAAGCAGAGGCAGACAGGCAGACAAACTGACAGAAAAACGAAAAACAGACAAAAAAAAAAAAAAAGAAAACATACAAACCATCTTATAATAATATAAAATATACGAGTTAAGCCTTCTTTTTCAACAAGACCACATCTGACTGTATGGGTTCAGTTAAGCCAACGACCCCCTTGACCCTCGGCCCTTGAGCCTTGACCTTCCCACAGAGGCAGGACAACTTAATGTGAGTGGATACAAGGAGAAAACTGCTCACACCCTGGGCGCACGCGCTCTCATCTCATTCATTATGTATGTCGAGGGGGCGTTTTGGATGTCGATTGCGTTTTGACGGATGCATCGATTCTATAAGTTGTTTTGGTTGTTGTTGCTGTTGCTGTTGTTGCTGATGCTGTTGTTGTTGTTTTTTGTTGTTGTGTTTGCTGTTATTCTTGTCGTTGCTGTTGTTGTTATTGCTGTGATTGGTTTCGTTGTTGTTGTTATTGCTGTGATTGGTTTCGTTGTTGTTGTTATTGCTGTGGTTGCTGTTGTTGTTGTTGTTGTTGTTGTTGTTGTTGTGGTTGGTGTTGTTGTTGTTGCTGCTGTTGTTGTTGTTGTTGTGGTCGTTGTGAGTTTTGGACAGGGAAACTTACTATTGAGACAAACTTCGGAGACTCAGATGGCGTTTATATTAATTGGGAAATTAACTGTATTTTTGGTGTTCCTTTTGTTGTTTTTGTTCTACCTTCTCGCGCTGAAAATGGTTCACTTATGCGTTGTCTCTTTACCAAAAAGTATACAAACTTTCCTTGTTTGGTAAAGTGGAACATACTCCACTGTTTTATTCAAGGGAATTTAAAAGAAGCATATTATCAACACACAACCTTCGTTTGTCTGCCAGGGGTATGTATAAAGTAACATTTTTCTGTTTGAAGTAACTATAAAGTAACATTTTTCTGTTTGAGGTAAGTATAAAGTAACATTTTTCTGTTTGAAGTAACTATAAAGTAACATTTTTCTGTTTGAGGTAAGTATAAAGTAACATTTTTCTGTTTGGGGTAAGTATAAAGTAACATTTTTCTGTTTGGGGTAAGTATAAAGTAACATTTTTCTGTTTGGGGTAAGTATAAAGTAACATTTTTCTGTTTGGGGTAAGTATAAAGTAACATTTTTCTGCAGCAACACTTAGTCGCCAATAAAAAAAAAAGTCGCGTTTTTGTGAAATCAGCCCGTCAAATAATAAAAGTAAAGAAACTGACTTGTTTTTTTGTTCTTTGGGCAGTTTCTATCTAATTATTTTTCTTGTTTGGCTCAATACCTTTATGCCCTTAAAAACAAGGGGGAAAAAACCCACCCTTGTATATGTGGACTTCACTAAAACACTTTGATCAAAGGCACAACATAAATTTGCAGCTTTCAAAGACATTTAATTAAGCTTTGGAAGTCACCAAACTTTGACTGCTATTTCCGCTAATTTTTTCTTCGGCAGTAGGCGACCCTCATCTCCTTTAATCTCAGACATCTTGAGTTAGCTTTAACCCATTAGTACACGAGGTATTAAATTTTGGTCTTACTTTCACATAAGTTTCCTTTCAGGTTGTAATGAAAGGTTCCACAAGGTTGTTTTTTTAACTTCAAAACGTATGTTTCGCTATTAGTGACCGATTAAAATTTTGCTCAACTAGTTTGTCGCCATGCACGAAAGGGTTCGTGAAAATTAGAACACTGTAAACTGACAAAAACTGTAAACAGTAATGATATCTGGAATTTTCAAATATCAAGTATTATTATGTGATGTTACAAAATGAATGTAAAATAAATTTTAGAACCGAGAAAACGAAAAATTCTGACATTTACAGGCGATGGTGTACTTAAACGTATTTTTCCTGCTGTGATTAGTGGGTAGGAGGAGATGTCGCATGCTTTCTTAGACATTTTTGGTATTGTAAATAGACATTCTGCCTCTTTTCTGAGTTAGTGAAACATAAAAAAATGTTAATACATTCCTGCATCCTTTTTTAAATTTTTTTTTTTACTTCAGATCCAAATACTTTTTCCATTCTGCCCGGAATAGGGTGCATACCAGCGGCTTTCCTGTGTCATACTTTTTTCCATAAAATCCAAGACAGTTCAGTGGGCTGAATACCGTAGCTCAGGATCGTCTTTAACGTATGTATTTTTTTTTTTTTATGAAGTTTTTTGTGGTCCTGTGGACACAGTTTAGATAGTTCTGGTGGAGGACGTCATCTTGCCCGTTACTGCAAACCTGGGCTGAGAGATACGCTGTGTCAATTGTTTTGTGTGCGACAGCGAAGCACCTAACGACGCCATTACAGTCGCCTGTGTTGGTTGTTTGTACAGGATCCATGCATTGTGAGTTAATATTGTCATCAAGTTGAGGATGAAAAATGGCCACCACCACATTTTCATGTGGATGTTGATCCTGTAATTGGGAATGTTCTGATCCATACAATCAGGTCCTCAAATCAATTTGTTGTATTGTGTATGTTGTGGATGTTAAACATTACATCACAATCAAGAAATAGCTGAAACACGTACAATGGATCCACATCGTTTTCGTATATCCGCTCTTCGTGTTTATCTGAAGAATAATCTATTTTTGAGTCAGTATCTCTACAGTTGTGATCATATTCCCTCAATGTGGAAGGTCACCATAGAAAGTGTGTAAGGTTGAAGAATATTAGGCAGTCAAATGTCTTCGCATTTTCACCAGTACTATCTTCATTCTGTCTCTCCAATTTGATTGTTTGTTGGCAGGATATAGTACTTATTATGTCTGCAGGACTTAACTAATTAATTGTTGCTCTCAATTTGGTCTATATGTATCACATCATTTACTGCATACAATTTGCTATAGAAATAGGATGAACAATTGTTTAATTGATTTTAAAGGGAATTGCAAAAAAAACCCACTACTTTGGTTTACTTACCTACAGCTTTCTCAGTTCAACATAGCATTAGATCAATTTTATTTCTTCAACAGCCACTGGAAAATATTACATAAGAAGAATAGGATAGGTACCAGAAATTCAAACAATATCTATATCAACGACGTATAGTAAAAATCTATTTCAAGATTCGTAGTGTAGCTATGACTTTAAAAAAATTTCTAATTGATCAAAAATTAATACATACGCCTCTGCCCCCACCCTCTCCCTTTTCCCCGCTATCCGCCCAAAATCCTCTTCATCCTTCTCAAGATTCAACAATAAATAATTAAATAATGTATTTAAAAACAGAAAGTAAGGATCACATGTCGTGTAAATCAATATATCAGAACCTGATAAACAATCCAACTTGCAAGATGCCACCAATATAAGCAAAACCCACACTATAACTAAGAATATTGTTACTTGACATTGTAGAATTTTGACGTACCCATTCGTGCATGGCGCCAAACTAACTGGGCCCATACCACACCATGATAACGTGATTTTGAGTAAGAAAAAAATAGAACGGGAGGCCTAAAACTTAATGACGGTTAAGAGAAATTGTTTGAAGATGAAAAATATAAAAGGGCTTTGCAAAATATGCAAAAGTGTACTTTTGGGGTTACCTTTCATTTGGAGGTTGAATTTTATTACTCTCATCTGATGATATCGACGCCATATTGGATATCAAACAAAGGAAGACCACTCTTTCGAATAAAAAGTTTCTGTAGCATAAAATTCAGTTGTCCCTTCATCACTTGGTATCAACATAATAATATTATTATTGTGATCCAGGCAGTTACTTGTCAACCTGGGGGAACTTAAACACCATGTCCAACTAGTTGGGTGCTATGTTTTATTGGGTTAAGATATATGGTTATTCTTTCACCAAAAGTAATACAAATGAACAAGCTTTAAGATGATACCAATAATTTCATGTTCCCCAAAACTAACGAGAACCTAATTCCACCGCGTTGTGACATGATATATCGGTCAGCTTGATGGTGATAGAGACATATTGAGCCCTGTTGTGTAAGTGTTGATTGGTTTTCTTATCCCCCCC
>NW_004797811.1:536624-539320 GCF_000002075.1 Aplysia californica
CCCCCCCCCCCCCCCGCTAACTGCAACCAACCAAACACATATTATATCTTGCTCTCGTTGACAACTTTTAATTATAAGTAAATGAAGGAAGAATTTATCAAGGCACTACGAAAGATGTTTTACTTTTAAAAAAAAATGTTTTAGTCGAGGTTTTACGGCGCTCGCAACTGCATAAAGTCATATGAGCGCCAGAAGATTAGAGGTGTTACAAGAGAGTAACAAACATAAAAAAGAAGAAGGGGAGATAAGGATGATAGATGTTTGATAGGAAAGAAGAAGCAAACCACACCAGAGCACCCGCCAACCACCCACTACGAAAGATGAAGCTACAGGATCGGACAACATTACGACAGAGATAATTAAAGCTTTAAAGGACTTTGAAATCACAAATACTTACCAAACGTCTTAACAACATGTATGACACTGGACATATTCTATCAGACTTGTCAAAATCTATCGTCATAGCTTCATAGCTTTACCAAACAAACCCAATGCAAATGAATGTGAAACTCATCGTACCATCAGCCTCATGAGCCACATAACAAAAGTACTACTCAGAATAATTGTGATGAGAATACGAAATAAAATTCTCCCAGAAATAGCCCAAGAACAGTGTGGATTTATTGAAGGCAAAGGCACTGTAAATGCCATATATGTCATCAGAACAGCAATAGAACGTGCCCTAGAAGTTCAGAAAGATCTTCATTTATGTTTTATAGACTACGCCAAGGCATTCGAATACGTTAGGCACATCAAGATCATCGACATGCTGGAAGTCCTCAATATTGACGGGAAGGACTTAAGGATTATCAAAAACATGTACTGGGATCAAACTGCTGCAATTCTCATAGGAAACGACATCAGCGAATACATACAGATTAAAAGAGGAGTCAAACAGGGGTGCTTTCTCCAGACTTGTTTTCCCTTTATAATGAAAATATGAGACACAAAGAAGAAATGCCAAGTATCTCGATAGGGGGACATAATACAAACAATCTATGATGTGCAGACGACTCAGTCCTAATAGCAGAAGATGAAAAACACCTACAGAATCTATTAAATGTCATCGTACAAGAGAGTGACTACATGGGCTTAAGCCTATACATCAAGAAAACCGAAACAATGATGATAAGCAGAAAAACTCCAAGCCCAGCAAGCAATATCAAAATAATTGATACCACCCTCAGGCAAGTACAACGTTTTAAATATTTGGGGACCATTATATCATCAGATGGGAGATGTCACACGGAAATTAAAAGCTGCATTTGCCAAGCAAAAGCAACCTTTCCCAAAATGAAACAGATACTCACAAACACCAATCTGTCACTGGAAATGAGAACAAGAGTACTGAAAAGTTACATCGAGCCAATCCTATTATACGGGCGCGAAGCATAGACAATCAATAAACAGCTGGAAAGAACAACTGTGGCGACAGAGTTGTGGTTCATAAGACGCATGCTACGTATCCCATGGACAGCTAGAAAAACAAATGAAGACGTCTTTGTTGAAGCAAATTGCAGAAGACAGCTTATGACGAATATACGAAAGCGACAGGCAAATTTCTTCGGACACATAATGTGGAAAGAAGCTTTGGAGAATGCTGTTACAACAGGCAAGTTTGATGGAAAGAGAGGCAGAGGCCGACAGAGGGAAAAGATACTGGACAAGATGACAACATGGCTAGGAGCAACAAGAACAACAGACACCAATGCCGCAGCGCAAGACAGAGTGTAGTGGAGGTCCAAGATTACCCACGACAATCTGCAGTGCACGGGATGATGATGATGAAATGTACGTTTATCAGCAGTTCTATCTAGAAGTGTTTAATATTTAATCAGTCTAGTTTTTAGTGAGTAGATCCCACAGAAACACACGCGTGGAGCTGGCAAAGGCAAAAGATTTGACAGGAGACGAAAAGGGGTATGATCAACTGACGACATTTTTCAGTCACCCTCGTAATGCAGAATACGTCCCAAAAATAATTTTCCACAAGTCTCTGAAGTAATTAATCTCCAACCTCGTAAAGAAAAAATGTAAATTATTTTAAATAATAACCCAGCACGTGAGGGAAAATGAACGTTGCAACCAACCTTTCCATCAGACCTGGAAACTTGATAAGTTTACGATTAAAAATAGAATTAATCATATCATGGCAGTGACAGTTCTGAACAGTGTCCTTCTCTCGAGTCAAGTCAATTCCTGAACTGTTAGCTTGCTTGGTTGTTTGTTTGGGTTTCGTATGTATGTTAATTAGTTTGTTTGGGGAAACAGACAGTGCCGACGACACAGGGCTCTGGTACAAGGAACTTGGCCAACTCCATCGATACTACTGGAGAAGCTGCATGGGCCAACTGAAGAACTGGGCGGGGCGGGTCACTTAACGTCGCTGATTGGAAAAACTAACTGAGTTTACCATATTGGAGGTACTGAGTTATTTACAACATGTGTATTCTCATCGTATATACTTTTCTTTCTGTATGAACCATTTTGTACAATTTTGAATAGTTTCTAGGTTACAACGATTGTGATTTTTTACGCACATCAGAAAAAGTCCACAATTTTTTTTTCACATAGTGGCAGAAATAAACTACGAATAGATAGCAAACTTCTAGTGTGATGCGAACAAGAAGAAGAAGTAGTAGTAGAAGAAGAAGAAGAAGAAGAAGAAGAAGAAGAAGAAGAAGAAGAAGAAGAAG
>NW_004797811.1:539438-543993 GCF_000002075.1 Aplysia californica
TAAGAAAGATCTGCGCCTAGCCCTCTCGGACAAGGGCGAAAAATCTCGGAGGGCCCGTGTGCAAGTTGCGCACGTTAAACATCCCTTGGTGGTCTAAAATCGATAAGAGTAGGCTTCGGCCGCCACTAGGGCAAAATTCAAAATGTCCTACCAACTGAAAATATTAGGTGTGTCCCGGGGGCTCATATGACCTTAACAAATGCAGTTGCGAGCATCGTAAAACACTTTACAAAAACAAAACAAAAAAACAAACAAACATCTATTACACATGTCTCCACTCCTTCTGATTTTGCATTTCTTAGTCTTGTGTAACACCTCTAATCTTCAGCACATATACAAATATAACATTATATGTGCAAAGGCTAGTTTCTTTTGTTGGTACCTGTGCCGGGGTATACTAACCCGATACGCCCGAGCTGGCACTGAATGGTGTCGCTGGACTTACGGTTAGGCTCCCGGACTGGCAACAGTAAGGTCATGGGTTCGAATCCCGTGTCCTTGGGAAAGATACTCAAAACTAATTTCCCTCACTTCATCGTGTTATAGACGGCAAAAGATCTTGTCAGTGTGCAAATGTGTGAGCGTGTGCAATCCGGGGTTTGCACTGGATGCTTCCCGTGAAGCCGAGAATGTTTCTGAGTGCTCATGGGTCTCCTGGGGTTATGGTAGTTGTATAAAGCGTACTATAGACCGTGGATATGTGCTATAGAAATAACATTATTATTATAACAGTGCCCTAGTAGTAAGTTTCCAGAAATGAAAACTTACATCGTAAAACGTTTATGATTAGCCTTCACGGGAAAGTTAGACCAGCATTATTTGCAAATAGAAAAAAAGAACGAAGGCAATTAGTGCTCTCCTCTAATCACCTTGAGCTTATTATTTTTTTCGTTTTCTTTTATGAAAGTGGGAGGAAGGGGGGGGGGGGGTACGACTGTTGACAGTTATAATAAGTTACTCATTGTTCTTTCCACTCTATCGAAAATCTTATTACATACGTTTATGACTGTGTTTCTATTTATAGTCGTTTCACAAAACATCTCTTTCCGATGTCCGAGAAGACGAAGCCGCTGTTTCTTTTTTTAGACTCCTCTTCCATTGTTGCACTCACAAATCCTATTTTCACTCAGGATTATTGGCTTCTGGGAATCAGACTTCGGGAATTTTACTCCCACGCAAATTAATACATTCTAAAAAAAGATATCCTATTCCCCAGCCCCTCCCCCGTTTTGATGCGACAGATTGGTGGTTGAAGGAAGTGTGTGTGTGTGTGTGTGTGTGTGTGTGTGTGTATGTGTGTTTGTGTGTGTGTATGTGTGTGTAAATGTTTTTATGTTTGTGTGTATGTTGTCTGTGCGTGTATGTGTGTTTGTGTGTGAGGGGAGGGGGGGGGGGCAGCACAGGAGAATATCAGTGTTGTCGAAAGCAGTGCACTTACATGTAGGTCAAAATTTTAAGCATTTTCGATTTTTACACCCTCCCAAAGTTCTGTCAAAGACGTTCCTCCCTTTCGACACATTCACCAAAAAGCAGTTTAATGCTGTGGTCAAGGCTTGCAATTTTCTTGCTGTTAATGATGTCTAATAGGAACAACAGAACAAAAACTATTTTGTTTTTTACTCTCGTGTAAAAGCACTAAGTAGCTTAAAAACTGAACAATTTTTATGGAATATCTCAGTCTTTCTGTTAGGAGGTTACATTGTACTAGTACAGCCCGCTCAGCCCAGGTTGCCTCTGACAGACTCGGGCTGGAAGCCCACCTCTTCATCGATCTAAATTGCGTCGATGGGGACGTATAAACACCTACATTTAAGATTCAATTCCATTTCGAATTCAGATACTCGTCCTCAACTTCCGTGCACAGTTTGGCAGCCAGTTGAATAATTAACGCTGTGTTTGAGGCTGGTTTAGTTTTGATAATATGAAAGAATAATCTCACATACGCTGGGATATCGATAGAATAAAATAAATAAATCTAAAAAAGAAAAAAGAAAAGAAGCGATACGAAACGAAAAGAAAAGACAAAAAAGAGGAAAGTTAAGTTGCCTGATAAGTTTGCCCGCCTTTATTTTATTTAGTTGTTTGGTTCTTTTTTAAGATGTTCGGGTTTTTATGGTGCACATATTTTGCTTAAGGCGGAGTGTGGCCCAGAAAAATCTAACGAGAAATTCTTCAAAAACAACAAGTCTGCGTTTTTAGTTCTTGTTTTTACAGTATGTTTTATTTTTTTCTGTGTTTTGTCTAGGCCAATGTTGGTAGGCTATGTATTACAATCCGTGTATGTAGACAGATTGGTTGACAGACAGACAGACAGACAGACAGACAGACAGACAGACAGACAGACAGACAGACAGACAGACAGACAGACAGACAGACAAACAGACAGACAGACAGACGTTGGTAGTTAGATAGATAGATAAACGGATAGGCAAATAGAAAGACAGACTCACGGACTGACAAACAATTAACGACGTACTTATAAATGTGAGGCGTGCTGACAAAATGAGTTGCTTCTCACAATCCACAAATGCAGATATTGGCCTAAAATCGACACTTTATAGGGACAAGTTTCTAGGATTTCTATTGATACAATATTCATTAAGTACTATCTACACGTCTTTTGTTATTTCATACTTACAAATGTAAAAACTTAACCTAAAAGTTTGATAATGTATCTATTTTCATAGGACTCAAATCCGAGAAGTGACTCATTTTGTCAGCACGCTTCTCAAATAGATAAATAGCTAGTTAGATAGATAGATAGTTAAACAAAAAGACAGACAGACAGACAGACAGACAGACAGACAGACAGACAGACAGACAGACAGACAGACAGACAGACAGACAGACAGACAGACAGATAACCGTTTTACTTACATTGTCCATCCGCTGCGATATGACGTCACAGAACACCCCAGTTCATCGATTCGGACTCTGACCCTGTAAGGTCAACCCAGTGCAGTAAAAGTACGAGCACTTGACTTTCCTTTTCCCTCGGCGACTGAACCAAAGACGGAGAAAATTGAGAATGGTATGGACGATTGGGCTGTCCGCTTAGACGAAAAGACAGCCGACAGCGAGACAATACGTAGTGCGAAACCACCACAGCGTCGGCATGATGCCGAAAACCGAGGGGAAACCGGTTACCACAACAATTAAATCTCTAACTATTGTCATGATGGGTGCTCTGATGTGGTTTGCTGCTACTTTCCTATTATCAAACATCTATTGTCCTTATTTCTCTCCCATTTATGTTGGATTTTTCGGTATTTGTTTTTATTTCTTTGTTTGTTTGATTGCTTGCTGTTGTTTTTGTTTTTTTTACATTAAATTATACTCCCTGGTAGCAGATCAAAACTTCGGATCTTGGGTACGCTGTGTGGTTTGCTCTTTATTTCTTATCAAACATCTATCGTCCTTATGACGCCTCATTTTTTTCTCTAACTTTATATTGTACTCTGTTAAAATACCAATATTTCTACGGCACTTGGGTGGTTGGCAGTTGATTTAGTGTGGTCTGCGATCCCTCTTTCCTATCAGACATCTGTGGCCCTTTTTCCTATAATTAAACCAAAAACATTTTTTTTTTGGGGGGGGGGGTGTTTTAATTTATATTATATTCTCTGGTAGCAAATCAAAACTTCGGTACCTGGGTGGTTGTCGGTTGCTCTGGTGTGATTTGCTCCTTCGCTCCTATCAAAAATCCGTCATCCTTATCTCACCTCCTTTTTTATGTTTGTTACTCTCTTCTTTTGTAGAATTTCCGATCTTCGGTACTTGTATGACCTTACTGGGTTGCAAGTGCCGAAAACGTTTACTATAATATAACAAACTTTGACCCACATTATGATATAACCTTTTGAAGTCCAAGTGCCGTAAAACTCTTCTAAAACTATAATCGATTACGATGGTGTCTGAGCAGTGTTTTTCTCGTATATTGTTTGAGGCGATCAATGCAATACTAAGCGAGCATCGAGCGTTCCAAAGGTGGCGCTCTTTGATTTATATACTCATTGATTGTTGGTAAGTGTTTTGCGTCACCTATCGATGTGTGAGGCGTGTTATTTTGACCTTGGAATTCAGGGCCAAAATAGGAGAAACCCGACATGCTTCCACCATTGCAGACAAACGGAGATATTCAGACACCCCACCCCCCACCCCACCCCACCTCATTAAAATTTTAAAAAATCTAAAAAATTAAAAATTTAAAAACCCATCCGCTCAAAGGATAGACTTTACGTTTTTTAAGTGCTATGGCGAAGAGCCGAATCACAACACAACATTCATTGGAAGGCCTAAAATGTTTTAAAGTGTTTTAAGTTCCATTGGGATAACAATGGTTATACATCCTATAGAACATGCAAGCTTGAGAGTGCATATTATGTCTGTATTATAGTTATGTACGTATTTATTCACATGACACACACACACACACACATACATACATACATGTATACATAGAAACACACACACACACACACACACACACACACACAAACACACTGACACACGACACATAACATAATATAGTACATACATATATATATGTATATAT
>NW_004797811.1:545186-547359 GCF_000002075.1 Aplysia californica
GAGAGAGAGAGAGAGAGAGAGAGAGAGAGAGAGAGATATTGAGACAGAGACAGAGATAAAGAGACCGGCACAAAGAGACAGAGAGACAGAGAAAGGGAGACAGAGAAAGATAGGAACAAAGAGAGATTGAGAGATCCAAAGATGGAGAGATCAAGAGATCGAGAGAAAGAAAGGGGAGGGGATGGGAACGATGAGTAATCTAATCTAATCAGTTTACCTGTCCGTTCCGCTGTTTCCGACAAACATTTTCCCTATGTATCTCCCGAGTTGATCTCACCACTGACCTTTAATGCGCCGTGTGTTGTCCAAATAGCATTGCTGGCTCCTGTTTTGCATGTTTCCGTTTTGCTGATGAATAAGGCAACTAATTTAAGACAATTTGTTTAAAGGAAGTGTGGATGGAGGAGGGGGAGGGTGGTGTCTAGTGCAATAGAAAAGCAGTGCCAAATCTAAGGTGTTGGGGGAGAGGGAATGTGGGTGGTGGTGGGTGAGGAAGACGAGAAGGTGGTAGTGGTCAAAATAAAATTTTAAAAACACCAAAAAAACCCAAGAAACTTGTATTGTGTAGCGTGATGAGTCGGTTGGGGGGATTAATGTTCAGACAATTGCCTTATTTTTAAGATGCATCTCATCCCTTCAATTCTCGTTCCAATCTTAATTTAGTTTATTTATAACCTACATCTCTATAAGAAATGAAATGTTCATGAATGTAAGTAGATGTCACTCTATTTTTTGTGTACTTCAATCTGTTTTTCATTTTCTGTTCTATTCTTTCTTTCTTTTTTTTTCTTTTTTAACGTTTTTTTGGTTTTGTTTTCTTTGATCAAGCTTGCCTTGGGATCATTTCCAATACGGAATTGTGTATATAAAAAAGTAGATATTTGCGCTGCATCTGATTCCGTTCACCGTGTTCATTTTACATACATGCCTCCTTGACTTTTATCATCTAAAACCTTGCACTGTGACGTATTTCTGGTTCACTTTGAAGTGTGCAATTTGAGGCAATTTTAGTCAAATAAAAAGAAAAGAAACTAAAGATACCGCCAGCTTTTGACCACAGCGAGACTAGGGTTTTAGCTTTCACTTTGGCATAATGGAATAGAACAAGTACACCAATTCAAATATCTTGGAGCAACAACGAGAGACAATGGCAAGAGAAAAAAAGAAATAAATAATATAAGAACAGCAAATGAAAAAAAAACACAAAAACAACAACAACAACAACAACAACAACAACAACAACAACAACAACAAAAACGAGATTCAGCCAAATGCACAAACTTTTTTTCTCCCTAAAATTAGCTATACCTTTAACGGTACTTGTTTTTACCGGAACCTCCCGAAAACAACCGAAACCTCCCAAAACCATATATATCTATATCTTCCCCATATTCCTATATGGTACAGAGACCTGGACTTTGACAAAGATAAAAGAAAACCAAATAGCGGCGTTTGAGATGTGATGCTACAGCAGAATGGTCAGAATAAGCCTGAAGCTAAAGAATATTTTTAAAAAGACGAGCGTAGCAAATTCTACACTAAAGACAAATCTTTCTTTACGAATAATTGTAAACAATACATTTTTGTCACTTGAAACAACACCAGATCATTGTGCAAGAGATGCTTAAAAAGGAAGGTATTGAGCAGGAGAGCCAGAGGAAGACCACGAGTAACTTGGATGGACAACATAAGAACATGGACTGGCCTGGATATAGCTGAATGGCGTTGAACGGCAGCTGGTGACCTGGAAGGAAGGAAGGTCATTGCACGTCAACCTCTGAGTCAGAGGTGACACCTCCAGGTATTTGGCGCAGTGGTGGTGCGGCCCATGGCGTGCTCGCTTCCAAACACCCACGTTCTCTTTTCTGGTGGGTTTTTTTTCTTTTGGTTTTGTTTTGTTCTGTTTTGTTAAGTTTTGTTTTATTTTTACTTTTTCATTTTGATTTTTGTTAAGTTTAAGTTAAGAGAGAGAGAGAGAGAGAGAGAGAGAGAGAGAGAGAGAGAGAGGGAGAGAGAGAGAGAGAGAGAGAGAGAGAGGGGGGGAGGGGGGTCTTTAAAAACGTCTTGAAAAATGTAAGTTAAAAAAATTTTAATCGAAATCAAAATGAGGTCTATATATAGTTTTTTCAGTTCAAATGTACACATAACAAATTCAAAGACCGCATAGAAAGAC
>NW_004797812.1:0-885 GCF_000002075.1 Aplysia californica
CTTATCTTCCTATCTGACAAAACCTTCTGTTCTTATCTTCCTATCTGACAAAACCTTCTGTTCCTATCTTCCTATCTGAGAATATCTTCTGTCCTAATCATCCTATCTGACAAAACCTCCTTTTCTTATTGACATATCTGAGCATATATATTATGTCCTATCTGACAAAACCTCCTGTTCTTATCGACCTATCTGAGAATACCTCCTGTCCTTATCTCCCAATCTGAGCGAGGGATGTGGCGGTTGAGTTCGATCCATGATTGTTATCGAACAGCCAGGGGACCAGACTCTGAAGGCACTGATTGCGTCCTGCCAGACTCCAGCGGCCGGACTCTATAGGTCATTACATCCTGTCGCAACCCTGCACTGTGGTGACGTCACACTGGTCGGACCACAGTTCGATTCGCCGTTGAGTGAGATATGTTTCGGTTAATATCAAGTCTTTGGCGTAGTGGTCGGGCGTTTCGTTGATCGTCGGGTGCAGAAGACATAAGTTCGATTACCGCGTG
Source organism: Aplysia californica (assembly GCF_000002075.1). NCBI lineage: Eukaryota > Metazoa > Mollusca > Gastropoda > Aplysiida > Aplysiidae > Aplysia > Aplysia californica. The sequence continues at coordinate 510 of NW_004797812.1, forward strand.
GGGGAAATTTGTCTTGGTTTTGATTTTGTTTTTGTTTTATTTATTTTTTCTCCCACGTTGTATCCCTTCAGGCTGACTTGGCCAAACTCGGCTCCTAAATAATCTTAAATGGTCTCGATGTTGGCGTATAAACTCCCACAATTGAAATAAAACCGAGTGTCTTCGTCTTTCTGATGAAATAATATTGTATCACATTCAGTCCTGGTTGCTCTTGACAAACAGAGCCGAATTAGCTCGTTCAACAATATAAGCTACTTGTGTTTGTGGTGATGAAAACATACAATGTACAAACTTTTAATTTTTTAAATTTTTTTGGGGGGGTGTTGTTGGTTTTTTCGTGTGTTTTTTTTTTGGGGGGGGGGTTGGGGGGGGGGGT
>NW_004797812.1:2828-4234 GCF_000002075.1 Aplysia californica
GAGAGAGAGAGAAGGAGGGGGGGTAGAGAGAGGGTTCTTTTTTAGTTTTGTTTTTTGGTAAGTGTTTTACGGCGCTCGCATCTGCGCGCGTATCGATTTCGTCAAAAAAAAATGCGGGAGCGCGCGGGGCACATTAAAATTATTCCAGTTGGTAGGAAATTTTGCCTACTCTCATCGATTTTTGACTACCAAAGGATCTTTAACGTGCGCAACTTGCACACGGGACCTCCGAGATTTTTCGCCCTTGTCCGAGAAGGCTAGGTGTAGATCTTTCCTACCAGAAGACCAGGGGTGTGGCTGAAAGACAGCAGTAAGAAGGAGCCAGGGAGCAGCAGTGGAAAGACTGCAGAAAGAGTAAGAAGCCCAGAGGAGAGGGCAAAGGAGGTGAGGGGGTGGGGTTAGAAAGTGAAGACTAAAGCAGATGATAGAACATTGGTAGAGAGCAGGAAAGGAGGTGATAGGAGACAATATTAGAGAAGAAAATTTTCCTTCGCTACCTGGACTCGAACCAAGGACCTTTGAATGAGAGACGAACACCTTTACCTCTAGGCCAAGAAAGCCCCCCCAGAGAGAGTTAGAGTTGAGGGAAATAAAGAAGGGAAGAAAGAAGGAAAGACAGACAGACAGACAGAAAGAAAGAACAAAAGAAAGAAAGAACAAAAGAAAGAAAGAAAGAAAGAACAAAAGAAAGAAAGAAAGAAAGAGAAGGAGAAAGAAAGAAAAGAAAAACCCAGAGGGAAAGCCAGGCAAGATAGAGAGCCTGGGGCATACTGTCCACCCTCTGTCCTCTGCCCCTGGCCTCTGCAGGTCGCCGACACCGAGCGGTGGAGGGATAGTTGTTGGAGGGGACAGGATGACCGTGGAAGGGGGAGGGGTTTGGAAGAGGGATGCAGAGAGGGAAAGAGAAAGAAAGAGAGGAGGGGTAGAGAGAGGGATGGAAAGAAAAAAAGAAAGAAAGAAAGGAACACAGAAAGAAAGAAGGAAAGAAAGAAAGAAAGAAAGAAAGAAAGAAAGAAAGAAAGAAAGAAAGAAAGAAAGAAAGAAAAAAGAGTTTAAAAGAGTGAAAGGAAGAGGCGTGGAAGAGGGCGGCAGAGAGAGAAAGAGAGAAAAGAGGGAGAAAGATGGAGGGGGGTAGAGAGAGGTATGGAAAGAAAAAAGAAAGAAAAGAAGAAGAAAGAAAAGAAGAAAGAAAAGAGTGAAAAAAGAGTTTAAAAGAATGAAAGAAAGAAAAAAATGAAAGAAATGATTACACACCCGCACACAAACACAAACACACACCTGCCCTTTCTCTCACAAACACCACTTTCGCACACTCATACACACATGCATACAGTATAAATACACACCTCCTGTCTCTCTCTCTCTCTCTCTCTCTCTCTCTCTCTCTCTCTCTCTCTCTCTCTCTA
>NW_004797812.1:6245-9420 GCF_000002075.1 Aplysia californica
ATGTGAGAGAGAGAGAGAGAGAGAGAGAGAGAGAGAGAGAGGAGACAGAGAGAGAAAGGAATTGAGCCGAGGCTTGGAGAAGAAACTTGTGAGCTGGGTCAATGGTTTCCCTTCGTGTCGGAGTGTAATGAACTGCAGGTCCCTTGACATACGCTCAGCTCTCCGCGACAACTCAATTTGTGCGAGGGGGAAAGTTGGAGGGGGATGGGGGGAGTGACTTGTGTCTCTTTTATTTAAAAACTGTTTGTTTATTAGTCTGTTTATGTATGTAATTATACATCCTAGATATTTCAACTGCTGAACGTTTTGGATCTTTTCGGCTCTGCTTTAATGAAATTACAAACACGATTTACTGCTTTTTAAAAATATATATTACCATGCATTCTGCTTTCTTCACATTCAGCAGTTGCCCTTTATTAATGTCACTTTCCGTTGCAAAAGTATCTCAGAAGAAATTATTATTACTTTTTAAATTAATTAGAGTAATTTGTTTTTTATCCCCGCTGCGGCTTTGTCTGACGTTTTTGTTATTATGTTCAGGTTGTTAAAAATATTAACAAATTATAATGTTGCGCCTTTGACTAATTAATTGTTATTTTCATTTCCATTTTTTTGTTACTCCTTGAGAATAAATTAATTGTTTCCTTGTTGTAGAGATGTTCAAGTCGATCTTATTATGTGTCTTACTTATAGTTCTCAGAGTTACTATAGTGATCGTTTTTGCACACTTTTGAGAACTCATCTTTACTTACTGATGCGTCTATTGTATTCCGTCAGCCTATCAGTTTTCTTCTCCTGTCTAATTTGTGCTGTGCTTAGATTCCTCCTTTATCAAAATGCGGCGATTTGGTATGTATAAGGACGTCAGTCATTCTGGTCACATCATTCAGAATTGATTTGTTTTACATCCCAATCAACACAAACTAAAACATTTCGACCTTTCCTGGTAGTAAGGTGAGCCAATGATGGAGTGGATACTGTTTTCCAACGAGCAGACGCTGGCGATCGATGAAAGAAAGAACAAACAAACAAACAAACAAACAAAACCCCACTTCCCGATATGAGAATTGAACTCACGCCCTCTGCTGCATTGCAACAGACAGTCGCAGATGTTCGATAAAAGACACATCTCTGTGGGGAGAAAGTGAACGTACAACAACTCACAACCTCAGCCTTCAACAACGATGAAGCAAGCCAATTCGCCATTGACACTGTTTGCGTCTTTATGGTACACTAAGGGTTCTGGCCTGTAGTTTAGATGAGTATGTGTGGGAAGGGGAACAGGGGGGTGGGGGGTGGAGATTGATTGGAAGCGAACTCATGTCTTCTAAGGGCAACGAAAAGGGAAAAAATATCTACCACAAACATCTATCAGAAGTGACATTCGAGTGACCTGTCGGCTCCATCTGATCTGGCCAACAAAGCGTCTTGTTTGCCTTCCGGGTCAATAACGGACCTGACTACAAAACAGGTGGTCCGTGCGAGAAGTAGGTCAGGATAATTTGATTTGCACACAAACTATTAAAGGCTTCAAGACTTTCTAAAAGGTTTTGACAAATCGATACGACAGGCTATCCTGACGGTATATTATTTTCAAGTGACTCGTGGCGCCAACTTTTGCGAACGAACTACGGCCTTTGGTACAGTGTAAGCTGCGGCTTGGTTGAAGGGGACAATCCCAGGGCTAGAGGGAACCCATTGTTAATGGTATTTTTATGGTTGTTTTTGTTGTTGTAGTTGTTGTTGTTGTTGTTGTATGTTGTGTTGCTGTTGTTATTGTTGTTGCTGTTGCTGTTTGAAACAAAGAAAGTAAAATTTTGAGAAGATAATGAAATATGTTCCAGAACTGTATATATGACAGTAAATATATTTTTTTCAACCTTAGATGGCTCTGTGCATGGAAATGGTACCTGTGCTGGAAAGAGTGTCTCTTCACATCAGCGTATAATGTTGAAAAAAATATTGCTCGAAAAGATAAAAATTCGAAGATGTTGTTTTTTTGGAGATGTTTTTTGTTTGTTTGTTGGAAAAGCTATACGCGTGTCCTAACAATCCTTGTATCTCCTGACTCATCTTGAAGTCACTACCGCCGTATGTAGTGTAATTGTCGGCTTCTTAGCCATCTCATTTAAAAGTACAACCTCTATTTATTATATAAAACATGAAGTATAAGTAGATTCCGATTCCCCAGTCTTTAAAAAAATAAAGTCAATTTTTGTATGACGTCACAGAGACCTCACTGAGAGAGCAGGCCATGGATGTGCGTACAAGGTCAAATAACTTCCGAATCCGAGGGTTAAAGTTTACTTGTACCGAAAATGATTTAATCGAACACTTCTCATTTGTCCCCTCGAGTCACTTTATACGAAGAGCAAGTTCAGTCCACTCATTATGAGCACGGCCGGAGGATAGGGAAAACCCAGTGGTTGTCCTGGGCCCTCCGGGAATTCCCACACGATATTAATAGGACTGTCAGTTCCGTATGTTTCGCTTTTCTGCGCGTGTTTTTCTTCCTTCCGGCAAAGCTCTGCGCAGGAACATAATAATATTATGTTAGGCAGCGTGGTAAAATCAGGCGCTCGTCAAAATAATGAAATTGAAGAAACTGGCATTGTTCTGCTAGTTTGGCAATTTATATAGAATTTTTGTTTTTTGGCTCAACACCATTTCTGTCAAAATAAAATCACATTTCTGGGTGGATTTTGCTGAAACACATTAAGGTCACAAAAAATGTAAATTTTCAGTTTCCACGGACAATCAAGCCATGGACATTATCAAATTGTGGAGTCCATTTTCTCGCTAATTCTACCTTCGAAACCAAGCGACCTCACTATCTAAAATCTCAAATATCTTGACTTCTGTGCAAGATAGATGGGTTTTTTCTTTCACTGTTAGCAAATAAACTAAAGAAGTTTTAAGATTATACCAATAACTCCACATGCCCAAAATTTGACGAGCGCCTGATTCCACCACGATCTGTACGATGGAAGAAGATATTATTATTCTTCCCACCATCCCACTCCCCTTTGCTCATCCTCCCTTCGACCACACCCCTAGCTCCACCAATCTCCACCCCACCCCACCTAACCAAACCCAACCCTACCCAACCCCATCCCCCTCCATCCCACCCCCAACCCCTCGCTACATGACCCCACTCCACCCTTACCTTCCCCCC
>NW_004797812.1:9520-12668 GCF_000002075.1 Aplysia californica
GATAGATAGATAGATAGATAGATAGATAGATAGATAGATAGATAGATAGATAGATCGATAGATAGATCGATCGATAGATGTTTTAAGAGTTATATATGACAGAAGGAGATAGTCTTAAAATTACCTGAAGTTAGACAACAGATGGAAGGGCCATTATTTGAGTTCTAATGTACTTCCCCAGGCTTCTTTATCCTCAAGACCAAGCATTGTTGTACCGAGCTGCAAAATATAGATCTATGCGTGTTTCAATTTTGTTTCCCTCTCAACTCTGAAATAGTAATTGATTTTAAGACGAGACTTCATTCATTTAATTTCTCTATAACGGAAATAGAAGTTGTGTTCTCTTAAACATTTTTGGACGTTCTAGTAGAAGTTGAGAGATTGATGTTATAGGGGTTTATTTTTCTTTCTCACGGCTTGCTTTGAAATTACAGCATTATTTTGTTATGATTCGATATTTAGTGGTTTTATGTTTAAGAATGGTATAACGTGTAACGAAAAAAGTGGACTAAGAATGATCGATTGCACACACATCTAACATATCTAGTCCTATTCGTGGGACGAGCCCTTAGGGTGCGGCTATACATACCTCGAGCGAACAAAAAATTATGCAATTAGTAAATCGGTTCTTAAAAGTCTGTCGAAATCAACTGCCGTAAAGGTGTTTGGAAGAGCTTTTTACCGTTGTTTGCTGCCCCCCTCCCCCACCGCAGGCACTTTTGATATTCACCTTGGTGCATCTAATATGACCGTGTCCTAACGCTTCTGTCCCCCCCCCCACACCCACACTCACACACACCCACACACACTCACCAAGTCCAACTTAACTTCAGGGTCGGTCTCCTCCAGGCTAAACCTTTTCTCTATCATAGATGAGCAGGAAACTGTTCTTAGTTGCATTCTATTTTTGGCTTATCAAAGTATACTTAGTTTTATTATCGTTTTAACATCTTTGTTGGGGTGCTTCTTGCCCACAATTTGATTTTAGAGGCGAAAATAACCTAGCACATGTATATTCCATGTGGTTTTTGTCTCACGAGCGGTTTATCCACTCTTAAACTGATTGCGTGGAATATTCTGGTCTTGGTTGCTTTGTGGAAAAAGGGGGTAGGGGGGGGGTGGGGGAGGGCTTGAGGAGAGGGTAGACTACACCTATTTGCCGTAGTACTATTTTTCTTTAGGAATCACAAATATATTACGCCTTCTTCGACACAGTTGAGACGCAAGCGTGCTTCGATTTTGCTTGCCAGGGCCAATTCCGGGCGGACTGAGACACATCAGCCAAGCAGAAAGGCGAATGTAGTCGACAGAATTGGCTTGTACACAAGGGAATTGAATTCATTTCTTTTAGGTATAAGAACAAAGACCTGAATCACTGTACCATGACACTAGTATGGTAGGTCAGATGGTTGTACATACAGCAAAGGTTCAATGTGGTTCGAAGTAAGGTACAATCTTTTTTTATTTCTATTTCTTTCCTTTTGAGAATGTTTCTCTGAGCCTTTGTGCTGATAAAGAATCACTTTTGTCGCATGCGCAGTGACCTTTGCCTCTGTGTAGCTCTTTTTCCACTTTGTATTCTTTTGGTAAGTTTCATGTCGAAGAGCCAAAACTGACTGGTCATGTAACCTACTTTGCAAAACTTTATTCAATACCCAGACCAACAAGATTATGAATTCATTTTGGAAGGTCTAGTTTTCCAGTTTGCTTTGGAAATCCGGGAAGACAAACAAACAGAACAGAAAAAAATTGATTCTTGGTCTCTCGAGAATTTAGGCTAGGGGAGTTCTACACGAACCAAAAGCGAGTTTAGGAGAGAGAGCAAACAACACGGTAGGGGATCCGCCCTATCAATGTCCACAGTTTCAAGGCGGTACGACACACCCCCTTTACTTTCTCACCGGCCTATGAGTCTCGAAACAGAATGCCTGGCCGGGTCTATACAAACTAGACTTCGATAATTAACTGGATCCAATATTTGTTTCAATGAAATATCTTCGACCAGCTCATAGAGTACAAGCTCATTCTTAACCTTCTACGTTTAAAGGAAGGGTTCCAGATTATTTAAAGTTGTATGATCCTTCCTAAAAGCTTTAGCACAACCTTCCACTTCAACTCAAAGTCAGTAGAATTTATTGTAAGTCATTGGGCTTCATTTTTATAACATTTACAAAGTTCATCAAAACGGCAAGCCGACGAGGACGAATCCATAACCTGTGTCCGGCTTATATTTCGTTTTTTTGTGGACAGATCAAAGGTTTCCCACTGACGTCTGCCGTATAGAGGTTAAGCTTTTTGCATTTTCTAGAAAGAGGTTTAAGTGAATGTTCCTTGATGTGAGTAAAAGAATAAAGATGTTTAATTTCAGCGCCGAGAAGCTTCTTTTTTTTAAAAATCGAGTGGCATGCGTTTCCATCTGTCTGCTGGGATACCGTGACGCACTCAATCCGTTTTGCAAGTGTGAGTGAAAGTCAAGATCGAAACAGCCTGCCTTCTAAATTATCTGAACTTTGTCGATGGGGGCGAGAAGTTTCTAAAGCCAAAAAGAAAAAAAATATATTGAAGATGATTGTGGCCTCTCCTATGACTAGGGAGCCTAATTCAGGCAGAAAAGAGTTTGCTACATTTCTAGCTTTTACCCCCCCCCAAAAAAAAGAAGTTAATCAGCTATTAGGAAGGAAAGAGAAGGCAATGTACAACGTACAAAGAAAAGAAAGTGCAAACAAATAAAGGAAATCCCCAGACAACTAACTGTCAGCTGTTTCTCTTCGTTACAATATTTTTATGAACTGTCAGCAGTCATCACTCATAGTACTTGATCACCTTAGCTTTAGCCAGCTCAACAGAGGCGTCTCTTTGTCTGCTTCCCCTCCTGAATTTTTTATGTGCACGTCTGCAAAGTGTTAGTGCCATTAACTCCATACATGCGGAGCGGCGAATGCTCATAGTCGTAAATACAGTTACACCAAAGCCACCGTTTTCGTGTAAAATTGGATCTCCTGTAGAGACAAAGATGCTTCTGGAAGAGTTCGGGTACTTTGTGCTGGACTCTGGACACGGAATCACGTGCTCATATCTATCTATCTATCTATATATCTATCTATCTATCTATCTATCTATCTATCTATCTATCTATCTATCTATCTAT
>NW_004797812.1:12768-14086 GCF_000002075.1 Aplysia californica
TCTATCTATCTATCTATCTGTCTATCTATCTATCTATCTATCTATCTATCTATCTGTCTATCTATCTATCTATCTATCTATAATATATACACACATAGTGATTAGATCAAGTTTATCATTGTAAGAAGCATGTGTTTTTCGTACTACATGAGCAAAATCATTTTAATTACTTGTTTTAAAAACAACCAAAGCCAACTCTTACACTGTTGTCTACACTTCCCTTTCTAAATGTATGGTGTTTATCGCCCCCATCGAGACAATTCAGACCATTTAGGTGGCAGACTTCGACCCTTCCTGTCAAGGTCAACTCAGGCTGAGAGGGATACAACATCCCAGCAGAAAGATCGGCATACTCAATAAAAATTCTCCTCACATTGAAATCAAATTCGAGTCTTCAGCAAGTAAATCCAGCTAAGCTCACGGCTGTAAAAATCGATACACTGACAGGGCTACAAAGTAACATTTTTACATGTTTTTTTTTCTCCTTTTAATTTAATTATTATTTTGAGTCTTTTGGCTACTGAGGCTCCAGTGGCTAAATGGTTAGTGAGTTCAGACTCAAAAGTAATGTCAAGAAAGTCTCGGTGACACGGGGTTCAGTCGGGTGGTCACTGGGGTGTGTCTTTGAGAGGGACACCACAACCCTGGGCTGCCTAAAAAAAGAGGGGACTGCACAGTGGAAACCAGCTATGGCATATCTGTGAAATTGTTCTGTTTTTGTAATATTGTAAATGTATGTGTGTATGTTTATTTTGTATGTATGTTCGACATTGTTACTCAAATTTACCCCCGTGGATCAATAAAATATGTTTTAAAACATCGAAGTGTAGGTTGAATACAGTGCAGAGGTACTTTAGATTGATACTGGGCTGAGCTTGGCACTAAGCCCCATTGACAGAGCGAAAATGTTTAAAAGAGGACAAGGGAGACGGATAGAGGCCGTGTATGCCTGTGCATGACAACGTATTGTGAGTTTTGTTCTTGGAAATGTGGGCCTTTATTTTTTGCTCATATGCGAAGGGTTGCCATGAACTTACTATCGTCGTTATTGAGTGCAGAATGTTCAGCTGTGTTGGGGCGGGAGGGGAGGGGTTCTACTCTATCCAAACGCGATCAATCGATAAATAATCACCCATCCCACATTGCAGAAGATGCTGGCCAGACGTTCAGCTTTCTTACACCAGCGTTTCGGGAGGGGAGGAGGGGCGGGGAGATGGAAACAAATACTGCTCTGTGTCCGTGCATAACGTCTGTTTCAACATTTCGTCGTCTCACCACATTCGTAAGATGCGCGCGCGTGTGTGTGTGTGTGTGTGTG
>NW_004797812.1:14604-17104 GCF_000002075.1 Aplysia californica
TTCTCTCTCTCTCTCTCTCTCTCTCTCTGCGACGCTCTCTCTTCTCTCTCTTTCTGCATCACTCTTTGTATCTCTCTCGTCTCTCTCTTTCTGCATCACTCTTTGTATCTCTCTCGTCTCTCTCCCTCCCTCTCTCTCTCCCCTTCGCATAACGTTTTATATAAAATGCTTTTTTCCTCCCCATAATCACTCATTTGAGCCGATCACACCCCCCCGACCCACCTGTTCCTCATTTTCGCTCCCCCCCCCCTCTAAAGATTGAGTTGCTGGGTAATTTTCTCGGTGCAAAGCTTCTACCATCTGGCATTGTTTTATTTATAGACGTCCGCTCATAGCCAGAGGCGAGAACGTATAAGGCATATTGCTGATTAGGATTAGGAGAGGATAAAAAAGGATATGTTCTGAGGCCCACATTTCGATAACGTTTATTTATGAGCTCTTTGGATGCTTGTTATATGCGACCGGTACGGACAAAACAAGCGACTGTGCGGATAAGATTTTCTTTCTCATGTTATAAGAACAGATGTGATTTCTGAGAGAGTTCATTTATTTTATCAGTGTTTCCAGGAAGAGTTAAACGTGGTGAAATCGCGATTGGGTCGTACGTTACGAACTTGATTTAAAGGTGGACGTCAGATTTTTGAAGATTGTTGTGGTCTGGAGTGTTCTCCTTCTCTCTGGAATACAGTCGAACCTGCTCTTACTCCCACTTGCCTAAGATAATTATCCGTACAAACGATCTTTTCCCTCTTTCTCCCTTGTGTTTTATTCTATATTATAATGACACTGTCCGAGAGGACCGCTTGTTTAAGACGATTACCTTTCTCACCAACAATGGTTGGTCTTCTTGGACAGGTCCCATTATAATTAATTCCTCTGAGTACACTGAGCACGACAGGAGAATCAAGTGTTGTGTCTTCTATCAAGCTTGCTGTGAGTGTGCTGAGGCTTTAAAAGCCTGGGAGGTGGGAGGTCAAAAGACAAGGCAACTCTTAACCTTTAGGATTCAAAAAGAGAGAAAAAAGGCAGCTGGGTGGATGGGGGAGGGGTGTGTGAAATACATGTACAAAGACACAAACACGCGCACACACAAACACACAGATGTATGATTATGCATTCAGATATTATATACTCACAAAGCACAACATAATAAAATTATATTCTTTTGAACTGTGATAGGCCTACATATAAATTTATACAACCCCCCAGAAAAACCCAACAAACAACAACGTTGTCGTTCTGTATGCGGGAAGACTGGTTTAATGATTGCTTTGTTTGTAATATTCCTATTTTGTATCCATCCTTTTATCTATTGATTAGTTCGTTGATTCATTTCCCAATTTGTATGCATTTATTTTCTTATCCTGTTCCTTTATCGCTTCTTCATCTTCGCAAATGTTCAACGATGCATTCATTCTCTCCTATTATTTCACGAGTCTTTTTGTTGCTTGTTTGGTTTTAACAAATTGTTTTCATGTTTGGTTATTTTCCCATCTGGGATTCGTGGTATAAAGCTAAGTTTGCCAAAAGGCAAACATAAGTCCGAATTGTGCCAGAAGTATGCTTCCCGTAAAGAGCCCCCCCCCCCCCTTTCCATTTTTTAAAAACATGAATAACAGCAGTCTCCAAAAGGACCACATGTATTGTCCTTCAAAGAGTAATCGGCTTGGAAAGGCTCGAGGGATAAAATTATAATATGCACTTCTATCTATCTATCTATCTATCTATCTATCTATCTATCTATCTATCTATCTATCTATCTATCTATCTATCTATCTATCTATCTATCTATCTATCTATCTATCTATCTATCTATCTATCTATCTATCTATCTATCTATCTATCTATCTATCTATCTATCTATCTATCTATCTACCTATCTATCTATCTATTTCCAATGCCGTTGAGCAAGAAATGGAACCCCTTCGTTTCAAGAAATCGACTGACATAATACACCACATTGCTCAGCTCAGACAAATGCGGTCTTTACCTAGTCCTATCGTCTTTCCCTTTTATTGGTACCTTTTCTAGGAACAGTACCTAGCGCCAAGCTCACCACATTGACCTTCTATTGGGACCGTGTATTTTTGCATTCAACTATTCGTACTTCCTGAACCAAACTTTACCCACTCAAACTGTATGCGGCAACGGAATATTCCCATTCCAACTAGTTACGTCTGTATTTTGGGTGTTGAGGCTCAGGGGGTTGATTGATTGAGTGGAAATATTTTACACCTCCCATTGACACAGCTGAAATAATTTAAGAGGTTGGCAGCTTCGGTTGTTCTTGTCGGATCAACCCTGTGAGTGAAATACAGAAAGACAGACAGACAGACATTAGCAATTATCTTGATAAAATCACTTCACCATAAGTGAATCGAACTCTCGTCGTAAGCTTGCGAAGGCACTCTGTCTACCCGAGTCACAACAGACTCCAGTAGGGACACGATAAGAGCAATTGTCTTTCGATCACCTTCAGCCTTCGTTGAGTAACAAACGG
>NW_004797812.1:19604-28438 GCF_000002075.1 Aplysia californica
CATGGGGACAGGATAATGCAATCCAAACATGCCCATTTAGTTTGACATTGATTGTTGTTATTGGCAATTTCTTTATTAAACCGACATCAATCAAGTAATTGAATCCAAAAAGGATGAGGACGCCAGGAAAAGAAAGGATGATATCGTTCTTCTGCACACTGTTCCCATTTTAAAGACACCGTTAAAAATAAAGGGAAAGAAGAACTGCAGAATAAGGCAATGCAAACAGCTCAATTGCTAAAAGAAAAGTCTTACAAGCCACAAAGAAGAAATGAAAAACATAAAATACATTACTGTTCTAAGTTATATACTTTATATACGGCAAATGTTTGGGTAATGGAAACGGCAGATGGAAAATGAGATGAATGGCAAAATGAAAATATAGTGGTTAAATAAGAATTGCACATACTGATAAGACAAAGATGGGGAGATCCTTAAACAAAGGATTGACTTTAAATGCGTACTATAGAGCTGAGACATCTTAGAGTGGCATCGTGGTGAAATCAGATGTTCTTGGAAAAAATGAAATTGGAGAAACCGACATTGTTGCACTCGTTAGGCAGTTTTTATTGATTTATTTTTGGCTCAAACCTTTCATACCAATTTTTTAAAAACATTTTTGTGTTGATTTTTAGTTAACAACGTTAATGGAAAGCCCACCAGCCCCCCGGAAAAAAAGTAAATTTGCAGTTTCCAAGGACGCTTAAACTTTGGAAGCCACCAAACTTTAGAGGCCATTTTCTCGCTATATTTACCTCTGACACCAGGCGACCCCACCTCCTCCAATCGCAAGTAATATCTCAACTAGTAATTTTTCATTAAAATCAAGACAAACGAACAAGTTATAATATAATACAAATAACCCAATGTGCCAAACATTTGACGAGTGCCTGATTTCTTCGCATATTTACGAATACAAGCAATAGACATACAGTGGCGTCCAAAAGAAACTTGAAAATGTAATCACCAAATCATTGTGTTAAAGCCTCTCATTACCTACTCATGCAGCAATGAATGGAGAATTTTGTATTGCAGTAAACAATATTCTATTTTAATGTTTTGTCACCATGGTTTCAAACAAAATGGTAAACAGAGCAATTGCAAATACCACGTAAAACTTAACTTTAATTAATGTCCTCAATCTTATTTTGCTTCGGAGCCATTAATTGTGTAGTGCACGAACAATTTGGGTATCAAATCTGTTTAATTTTGGACATAATTATCTGTCATTTCATCCCTAATGTCACAGACAGTTGCAAACAACGGGTCTGAGTTAGGAACAAAGTCGCACTTCTTCAGCTGCTGTTTCGTGGTACTTCAGTCTTCACATGCCTGTAGAATTCACATCGGGGCTATTTACTGGTGACCACTCCAAAGTTGATTTGATTAGATTTTCCAAAAATTATCTCGTGGCATTGACCATGTGGGAAAGTTATTTGCTATGTATGGAGATGTCTACTTGAATGACACCATGTCGAAAATAAGTGTAAGACGTGGCGTTCCAGTACTTGCGCGATGTCGTCCACTAAACCAAGCCATCTGGTGATTCGCACCAGGACGGTTCTGATCATTCCACTCCAGACCACCCAGAACCATGGCAGTTTGTGGCTTCTGTTTCTCACTGACAGACGATTATGTCCAAAACCTACGAGAACTAATACAGTCCGTGTGCAAAAAAGATTTTGTCCTGGACACTAAACCATTAGCTCCTAAACAGGAACAAAATGAATACTAATGAGTTCATGCTCTGTAAGTCCAGATTTCGTGTGGCATTTGTAAATGCTCTCTTCTCCAATCTTTTCGAAAATATGATCAGAAGATGCTGTTCATTGCAGAGACAATAGTATTCTCTTTTCATTTGATATTCAAAACCTGTCCATTCCACCAATGTTGATTCACTTCAATATACGCTCGAACACCCTTTTGTGTTTCTCTCATTTCGCACAATTTTGCCAAGCCTGACTTTTCAAGTTCAATTTTGAGTGACCATATCTCGGGTGTCTCTTAACATAGATGAAATATTCATGTGTCAGATGATGCAGAATTTATTCAACTTTAAATTGGCATACTGCATGAGCGTGCAGTGCAAGCCTATAACAAGGTGATTGGGTGATTATGTTTTTAAAGTTTCTTTTGGACGCCACTATATAGGTAGACAGATGGATAAATTGATAGATAACTTGATAGACAGACAGACAGACAGACAGACAGACAGACAGACAGACAGGCAGGCAGACAGACAGCGAAAGTAAGGAAAAAGAAGAAGGAGAAAAGACAGGCAGGGTGGAGAGTGGAAGAATAGGAGGAGAGAAAGAGGCGATGATGACCCTTTGGACAATGTTCCGTCCTCCGTGTATTGGGCAAAATGTAATCATACCGAGGGTTCTTTCATCCCTCGGCTCATCAGCCGTGTTTGTAGTGCGCTTTCTGAGGCCTGCGTGTGGTTTTGTAAGCAGTCTCCTTATCATAACACTTCTAGAATCTCCACCACCGGAATTCCCCCTCTCCCATCTCTTTTCTCTCTCTCTCGAGCTTTCTTTCAGCCTATACATCTTTCTTTTCATCTTCAGATCTACTATCCTTTTGCTCGCGCACACACTGCCATACTCTCTCTCTACCCCCTCTTTCTCTCCCTCTCTCTCTCTCTCTCTCTCTCTCTCTCTCTCTCTTTCTTGGTCTTTCTCCTCCTCTCTGTCATCCTTCACCTTTCCAATTAATTGTTTGTCAGTCTCTCTTTCCCGATAAAGGTATTACTCCTTTTATCTAACACTCTTTCCTTTTTACAACTCTTCCATGCTTGTCCTCTCTCTCTCTCTCTCTCTCTCTCTCTCTCTCTCTCTCTCTCTCTCTCTCTCTCTCTCTTTTCTTTCTTTTCTTTCTCTCTCTTTGCTTTATCTGTCTGTCTGTCTGTCTGTCTGTCTGTCTGTCTGTCTGTCTGTCTGTCTGTCTGTCTGTCTGTCTGTCTGTCTGTCTGTCTGTCTGTCTGTCTGTCTGTCTGTCTGTCTGTCCACCATAATGAACCAGACACATTAGCAAAACGGAGGAAAACTTAGTCTTTTTTCCTTGCTCATCCCGTCTGAAATATAAAAGTTCCTCTTTCTGGCATACTTCTCCCTCCTCCTCACATATCTCATTCTCATAAGCACGGGTTTCCTTAAACAACATTTCTCCGATGTCCACTCCTGCCAGTTTCTTTTGCACCCACCTCAGTCTCGTTCAGATAAAAATCCCCACAGTTTGAAGGGAATCGACAGAGCCCACAATAATATTCATATCTCATAACACTTCATTCTCTGACGACGCAATTAATCCCAATTTAAATTTTCTTCAGCTTTGGTCTTCTACAAAGGATTGTATGAGACCGCGACGTCTGTTCATCACACAACATTTCCCGTATTAATGATTTATTAATGTCAATGAAGGAGAGAACTTGATGCATGGCCATTTATCAACACGCCGAATTCTGTTGGTTTGGAACACGAGGTCTCGAATTTTAAAAATTATATTGTTTTGTCTCGATTGCTCACTTCTTCTTCCTCTGCATTTCTCGTTTCTCGTCATCTTCTTCACTTCTTCATACTCTCTCAATATCTATCTCTCCGTCTCCCTGTCTGTCTCTCCCCCTACTTGTCAATCTC
The DNA here is from genome assembly GCF_000002075.1 of Aplysia californica. Taxonomy (NCBI): domain Eukaryota; kingdom Metazoa; phylum Mollusca; class Gastropoda; order Aplysiida; family Aplysiidae; genus Aplysia; species Aplysia californica. The sequence continues at coordinate 23,243 of NW_004797812.1, forward strand.
TCGCCCTCCCTCCTTCCCTCCTTGTCTGTCTCTCCCCCCTCTCTCTTCCTCCCTCGTTCCCTCGGTCCCTCGGTCCCTCGGTCCCTCCCTCCCTCCCTCCCTGCCTGTCTGTCTGTCTGTCTGTCTGTCTGTCTGTCTGTCTGTCTGTCTGTCTGTCTGTCTGTCTGTCTGTCTGTCTGTCTGTCTGTCTGTCTCTGTATCTCTTGTATATTTCTGTCTACTATCGCTATCTCTTCCTCTTTTGTCCTTTCCGTCTTTATCGTTTTGGTTTCTCAGTTGTCGGTCTATCAGACAGTGTAGCTGTCTGCCTGGCCGACCTCCTGTCTCAGTCCCACAAGAAATTAGATTGCAACTGGTACCGATCTGCCCCCCCCCCGCCCCCACACCAATTTCAGTGTTACTGCATTTTGTCTTCATTCTTCGTGCCAATTTTATTTTCTTGTTATTTTTCGAAACAAGTTCTGTGTAATCTTCTGATCTCCCCGTAGCCTTGGCCCACCATTTTGACCTTTTCTAAAAGACGTTCACTCCCTTACTCCCCTTTTATTCCCTTTCTCTCTCCCATCTCTATCTTTGACTTTCTCCGCCCCCTTCCTCTCGGTGTCTTTCTTAATGAAGCTACTTCATTTTCTGTCCCGTGGATAGCCAATAGCACGTTTCTCCACAAACACGACTCAATGCACTCGCTCACTCACTATTTCATTCATTCGCCCATTCACCTCCCTCCCTCCCTCCTTCCCTACACACCTACCTACTTACCTACCTAACTACCTACCCACCTACCTACATACCTACCTACCTACCTACATGCCTGTCTGCCTACCTACCTACCTACCTACCTACCTACCTACCTACCTACCTACCTACCTACCTACCTACCTACCTACCTACCTACCTGCCTGCCTACCTACCTACCTACCTACCTACCTACCTACCTACCTGCCTACCTACTCACGTACTCACTTACTCACTTATTTACTCACTCACTCACTCACCCACTCACTCATTCACTCACTCACTCATTCACTCACTCACTCTCTCACTCACTTACTTACTTACTTACTTACTTACTTACTTACTTACTTACTTACTTACTTACTTACCTACTTACTTACTTACTTACTTACTTACTTACTTACTTACTTACTTACTTACTTACTTACTTACTTACTTACTTACTTACTTACTTACTTACTTACTTACTTACTTACTTACTTACTTACTTACTTGCGTTCTTACTTTCGTACGTACTTACTCACTCGCTTAGTTCTCCAAACAGAGCAACGATTATTTCTACGTCATTTGAAAGCATAGAGACTCACCCGAGACAGACCGCTTTCTGTTTTTCCACCCGCTCTCTTTAAGATGAGATAAAGATAAGATAAACTTCTTTGATCAACGAGGGACATTTTGGGAATACCAGAACATCAACATACTAATATTCAGCATCAACACAGAAATGTACTCATGACACGCATGTTCAATGATACACAGCCTCTCCATCTCTCTATCTCTCCCTCTTTATCTCCTCTCTGTCTCTCTTGTATTATGCACAAACACACACACACACACACACACACACACACACACACACACACACACACACACACACACACACACACACACACACACACACACACACACACACACAGACATACACGTACAAAGACACATACACTAACAATATTCTTTTTTTCGGCTAAGTGTTTTACGGCGTTCACAACTGTATAAGGTCATATGAGCGCACGGGACTTATGAAACATTTTTTTAATTGGTAGAAAGTTGTGAATATAGCCCGGGTGGGGGCAGAAAGTGGAGACGAAAGCAGACGACAACATATTGCTAGAGAGCAGGAAAGGAGGTGAAAGAAGAAATAAAAAAAAAGAAAGAAAATATGTCATTCGCAAACCGGATTCGAACACCTTAACCTCTAGGGCACGAGAGCCCCCTAACAATATTCTCCCAAGTCTCTTCAATAATAATATACGTCAGACAAACATAATACAAAAAATGATCATATTATGCAAAAGACCATTTCTTCATTTCTTTCCTGTATATTAATATGTCCCTTCTTTTCATAGTTCGTTAATCGTATTTATTTTATCGTATGTTTTCTTCTTGCTTATTTTCTGTTTATTAAACCAAATCGGTAAGGATCTTTCTTTTCATAAAAAAAATCTCCTTCTCTTCTTTTGGAGCATTTTATTTGACTCCGCTTTGTTTAGAGCATAGATAAAGAGAAACATCAAAATGTTTGGTCTTTCTTTATAATCTCTATGGGGGCCACAATTTGTTTATTTTTGGATAAAATATAGAAAAAGAAACATGTCAAACAATGTCAATTTTCTTTTTTATTCTTGTCAAAATACAACTTAGCCAGGCCGTAGCCCGAAGGGTAGGATTCGCCGCCGCCTTTCGCTCGTTAATTATTGACGATGTGGTAAAAATTAATCTTAAACCCCTGGAACATGTTGTCCATCAGTTGACATGTTGACATGACATTTTCGGTCCCATCGCGACAAGATTTCTAAACAAAACCAAGTCATACAAACATTGGGAGCAGTAGAACCTGAACCCAATTAGAACTCTTCCTAACCCCCCATCTTCACCCTCAACCCCATCCTCCACAAAACATTCATATGCTAAATATACAGGGTGACCCCCCAAAAACCCAACTGCAACAACTGCACAACTTTTTTTTCTGAATATCTCGCACAAAGTTTGTACTAGAATGTTTTAATTTGGAACAGATACAATTCATTCAAAAGGAATTTGACGTAAAATTCATAACAAAGAAACTTATAAAAACCACCTGTAAACGCAAAATGCATCAATTTTAAAGATCTTGTAATTTTAGGAGAGTCATGAAATAAGAAATAATTGTTTTTTTTCTCTTCCTTTTCTTTTTAAAATCTAATCTTTTCATCTATGTGACATTTAAGAAATAAAATTTACTTTCTCTTACAGAGTTTCAGAAAAACAAATTTTAATTCTGGAATTCCGAGAACTAGTGCCCTATATATCCTCCTATGGACTCGTCACATTTTAACGCGTCGTTCGTAATGTTCAGTGGTTGCCAAACACAAAGATCCACCCAACCGCGAGTACTCAAAGCTAAACACACTATACACCTCTTACAGTACGGTATTGCTTCTAGAGACAGAAGGGTGGCGGGTAAGGTTTCCCAAATAGACATTAGTGGAATTAACATAATATTCTGAAATGTGAATATGGGCTTTGCCAAGGAATCAAATGTCGTGGATTGGAGGAAATGTTCACGCTTTTCAAGACCTTCGAGGAATCATAAATACATTGCTATCCTCTGATTCATGTCAATTTGGCGAATAGAAAAATCATACAGTCACAGATGAAGATCTGCCTCGAAAATGCAGACTGTTGAGATGTAGGAAAGTCTTTACTGCAGACATCGTCTACAGATAGACGTCTCATGGGGCTCGTCTTCCGAATTCTGCACAATGATGACATAAAAAAGGGTGCGAACGGTGTGTGCCTGATCTAAAGTGGTCATTTTGTATTGGAATGTTTTGTTCTTATTCCCTACTGATCCCAACTGATGGACCATTTCCACCCTTGACATCAAAGAAGGCATTAAGGACACTTAAACATTGTTAAATGTTAAACGAGTTGGTGGTGAGGAAATGTTTAATAAGAAAAACTCTCTGCTCCTTACTAATCTCAACCATGATCTCAGCAGGCAAAAGAAACTTGAGTAACACCATCTGCAAACTTCTGCTGGCCTGTTAGACTACTGCAGCTTGCAATATGACACGATCGTTGCGACTTTAAATGGTAGGCCTAAATATGTGAACTAGTGCGTCATGCTATAAAAAAGGGGACATCGCTGAAAATGGGTTGCTTTTTTATGCGCTAAGTAGATCTAGAGCTAAATTATTCTGTGGAATTATCTAAAATGAAATCTGACAAATTCATTTTGATTTCAAATTTTGTGTATAAATTTGAAACGCAAAACTTCAGCGTGGCAGAAAACATTTACAAAAGAAGTTGTGTAGGTTTTTTTTTATCACCCTGTATTTTCACTATATAAATCTTAAGAATTAAATCTTAAACATGAAAAAACGTTTGTATTCAATATTTTGAAGAAATGAATATCCTTATCACTTTACAATGTACAAAGCCTGAAAAAGTCTCTTTAAAAAAAAAAAAAAGAAAGAGGTGACTCTGTGTTTCATTACCAGAAAACCCCTTGAACGCACAATGACTCTTCTCTGCTCAAGAAAAAGCAAGATAAGCAGAAACACCCATACACGAGAACGAAGCTGGACTAAATAGAAGCTTCGTTTATGTCCCTCCGTTTGAAAAATAGACAAGTTATTTAGTTTTGTCTACTCCCCACATTTTAAGCAAGTTTAGGAAGAGAAAGTGGGTTCCAAGGCTAATGTTTTTCTAAATATTCAAACGAAAGTATTAACCGAATCTCCAACCACCCTTACCGGGTAATCTGTGCTAGCCCACAACGCCCTTTTTGCTCTCTTGGGAAGAAAATAGGAAACTCCTCTTGACATAATGACGTCACCTTTCAACAAACAGAAGTTGATCTCTAAATTACCGTGTGGAGAAACAGTGACTCGGGGGAAACGAAGCAGCTTGAGTTGGATCCCGAATTTTAATCTCTAAACAAATTCGTAGTCTGTAGAGGGAAGCAGAATGAAACACGCTCGTCTTCAATTGTATTTCCTTATTTCCTTATTCAAACTACAGCAGACAGACATGATTATCCTTGCGAGGTTCTGCAGCTGGTTTTGTCTATTGGTTTTGTCCAGGACAATTAAGAAAAAAGTAACTTTTGTAGTTTTCTAAAAAAACAACCAAACAAAACCCCCCAACCCAATTCTGGTTTGTTTTCCCAGTGTGTTATGACGTGGGAAGAATTACAATACTGATACTAGACAATAGTTCATTCAAACTCTGTTCTTTGTGACTCTGTACGACTGTCGTTTCCCTGTTATCTCTCTTGATTCCCCTTTCCAATACCACTTCCTGATCTTACTGCCTCTATCCTTGACTTTGCACCCCTCCTCCCTTCTTCTTTTTCTTCTTCTTCTTGCTCTTTTTTAAATTGTTCTTGTTCTTCTTGTTTTTCCTGTTGTTTTGTTGTTGTTTGTCTTCTTCTTCTTCTTCTTCTTCTTCTTCTTCTTCTTCTTCTTCTTCTTCTTC
>NW_004797812.1:28941-30414 GCF_000002075.1 Aplysia californica
TCTTCTTCTTCTTCTTCTTCTTCTTCTTCTTCTTCTTCTTCTCTCTCTTTCTTTCTTTCTTTTCTCTCCCTCTATTTCTGTCTCTCCATCTCTCTGCCTCTCTCTAGCTCTCTCCCCTCTCACCCCCTATCCATCAGCCTCTCTCTGTTATACTAACATACACTATGTCTCACACACACAGACGCACACAGACACACACACGCAAACGCACATACACACAGACGCACACACACAGACGCACACACACACACACACACACACACACACACACACACACACACACACTTTTCAGCATCACAAACAAAGATAAACACATACACATACATAAATACACACATACACACACATACACACACACACACACACACGTACACACGCACACATACACACACACACACACATACACACACACACTCACATACACACACACGCGCACGCACACACGAAATCTGCTGAAAACCAAGGGAATAAAGGTAAGCTAGACAAGAGTTAGTCAGAAAGGTGGTTCAACCAAGCCACTGGAGTGGGAAAGTGCGACTGTGGGTACGAAAGCCCCTTACAACATCATAAGGCTATTTTATAGGTGGGACCGCCAAATTAAAAGCCGATCTCCGATACGACCAGGCCAAGTGGGAGAATTCGTGTAAAGTGCCTTTCTCAAGGACACAACGGCGGGCCAAGCTGAACCTCTATCGCGACTTTAAATGAGGTTGTGAGGTTGTGTGTTCAGGTTTTTTCCCGAGATAGTACACATTTACAACAAAATAAAGCTAACAGCTTCTCCAAATCATTCTAGAAAAACAAAGTGATAATACACGCAGGATAGGTATAATGAGTGAAAACAAACTGGAACTAAAGGTAGCATTTGAGCAACATGCGATGAACTTATGAAAAAGAATATCTTGTCTACCTTCTGAGTATCGAGATTTGAACACACATGGAATTGCTTTGAGTGCTCTTTCTGCTTTGTGGTATCTTGTCGAATTATGAGCGCAAAGTATATCACAAATTTGTATTGGAAATATTCCCTGCGTTATAAACTGTAAAGTCTCCTGTTCAATCCGACATGGAAGTATTTTGATTCCGGGTGACGATCAGAGGTTTGCACAAAATAATGAGAGATCTCAACAGAGGAAGTGGTTGGGGTGGGGTGGAGTGGGGTTAAACATTTATGTATTTGACACATTTTAAAACCAGTTCCAAACACGCATACGGACACTGCTTAATATGACTCAATTGTTGTCGATTAACTTAATCGATCACTCAAGTCAGTTTTTGATGAACATGTAAAAAAATCTATGCAATATAAAAAAATGTGATGAAGTACTAGAAAGGACGTAATCGTACATTTAAACCAAATTCGACCTGAACAATCTATCTTTCTTTCTATAAATTTATCTATCTATCTATCTATCTATCTATCTATCTATCTATCTATCTATCTATCTATCTATCTATCTATCTATCTATCTT
>NW_004797812.1:30731-32140 GCF_000002075.1 Aplysia californica
AGAGAGAGAGAGAGAGAGAGAGAGAGAGAGAGAGAGAGAGAGAGAGAGAGAGAGAGAGAGAGAGAGAGAGAGAGAGAGAGAGAGAGAGAAAAGAATGTTCGTTCTTGTAAAATCTGTACCCACATTACGTTTCTTTTCTTACTTAAAAAAAACAACAAACAAACCAAAAGCATTTAGAATTCGAAGTTCGACTAAGTATTTCTCGAGAATATGCAACTGATACAACATTAATATTAAGAAACTGCAGTAGCAAAAATCGAAATGTTGGGCCTAGTACAACTGAACAGCTGACCCACGATATTATACACTCTGACTTGTCCATTTTGAGATGTTGTCATCCTATCTTTTTCTCTGCCTTCCTCTCCTTTTGTCTTCTTGTGTAGACCTGTGTGATAGAACATAATATCTTGAGGAGAAGAAGAAAAAACCCCTAGAAACCCTTCGCTTCTTTCTTCTTTGTATAGAGCATCAACAAACAAACCTTTCAATTGTTCTTCCCCCTTGTAGTCCCAGACAATGGGCTTGTGATTACGTCCAATTCAAGGATCTTTGAGCCCTTTTGAATAATTGATTAGGGAGCAAAGGGGAACGAGAAGAATAATTAACCAGAACGTTGTCATATCGTATCGCCCACGTGTCTTTATGTCCCACGAGGTTTTAAAAAATGTATCATTATGTCTTGGACGCTTCGTTGAAACGAAGGTCATTCAAATTTGCTATTATCTTTAACTTTGCTTTTACTTTTTATCAGTTTCAACACTTTTAAAAACCTGTTACGAGCCACACGTACGACCATTGACTCGCACACAGTAGCCATTTCAAATATGGCACGACTACACAGACCCAGGGTTTTCAGTAATCCAGCAACGTTTGAGAGTTATAAATTATTACTAAAGATCAACGATATCGTTCAGCGTAAAAACAGTTTTAGTTCACTCGAAGTATTTTCACAGACTTTGTTTGCTCTTTAAGTAAATGTCTATCCTGAAAGTGAAAAAAACACAACAAAAACAAAACAAAACTACTCATAGAACGGGAGGAACCTTTTAGACCGACCCATATTTGCCAAGCATTTCGAGTGTCACCCAATCTTGTTTTGCTTGCATACGTTTTAAAACAGTCAAGTCCACGGGGAAAGAAATGGGTTTTGTGTCTCCGTGGAAAAGGGACTGCATGTATCTTACACAGCGCAAGAGCAGGATTTTGTCTGAGCTTTTCCCCTCTTTGGCCTAATGTCTTCCTACGTATAAGAATGTAATGTGGATAAAGGACAGAATGAATTGAATTAAGAAAAAGAAAAAAGAGACGTTTTGGGAGAGAGAAACGGCCCCCGTTTCATTTCATTTGCTTTTAGACAGTGCAGCTTTTGCTACCTTATCCTTGACAGGCGCATTTCCCCCTTCTCCCCC
>NW_004797812.1:33634-34933 GCF_000002075.1 Aplysia californica
AGAGAGAGAGAGCGAGAGAGAGAGAGAGAGAGAAGGAGGGCGGGGGCTATTGAGAGGAGGTCATAAAGTCTGCTTTGGAAATGCCAAAAGAACAAGAGCTCGTCAATAGTATTATGTGCAACAACTCCGCCTTCTAACTTCCTTGGTTATCTATCTTGTTTATTTTTACGATGCCTGTTTACCGTTGGTTTCGTATCCGTTCTGCTTATATATTGTCCGAGTCAATCTGTAGCACAATCCTTCTATTTTTCTCTGTGTTCATACCTCTCTGTAGATCTTTCCTAAAACACACAATAACTTTGATGACATCAGTAAAGAGTCTGTCCCAATTCCCTGGCCAACCCTCTAACCCAATCATACAAACCGGAATAAGGCCGGGAAACTCGCAATCTGATTGGTCAGCCACAATGCAATAACCTCGTTCCCGTTTGTTGAACGTCCAGCGTGCCCCTGACGGGTTCTAACGTCTTTTGCTGTTCCATTTCTCCTTGATTTTTAGCTACATTGTGTCCTTTCAGCTCAGCCTTTCTTACACGCGAAAAAGAAACATTGGTCAAATCAGACCACGCAGGACCCAAACAATATACTATGATCATCCAGGAGGAAATTAACTTTTTAGCTTTCTGTTTTTACTGGACCTAGTAAATAAGCATGATAGAATAATGGCCAGTTCATAATGTCAGGTGAACTGAACCCCCCCCCCCAATAACAACATGATGCTCAATAGGTTGAGTAATAACAGCTATGGGTAAAAGTGGCTAAGAGGTACAGTGCTTGTTTCTCATTCCAAAGGTACCAGGTTTGAATCCGGACCATACTGGTATACCCATTTTTAAAATTTGTCTTCTGCCTCTCTTACTTCGTCTGTCTCCTCCTCTTCCACTGAAACATTCAAAACAAACAAACATAAGATAACAATTAAAATAAACTCTCGCTTACTGATTTACTCAAACTCTTTCCTCTCCCATATTCCAGACCTCAACCCTTTTAGCACTATAAATAAGCCAGCAAGGCAGCACAGCAGAAAGAAGACGGAGGCCAGCCGATAGCTTCTCGAAACCAAGTTTTTCAGAGGTTCAAGGGGGTGTAGCAAAGAAAATGCTTTTTTAAAATCTAAGCGACGTATTTCAGTGTAATTTCACATACAAAGATTTTGAATTCATAAATTGTAGGTTCTTAATCTGTGATGTGCTCAAGAAATAGTCTGTCAAAACTCCCCCCCCCCCCTATGAAACAAGTACAATGAATAATTTTGCTTTCTGTGTTTAGAGTATTTGATCGGCTTGCGGTAAGATAATT
>NW_004797812.1:35970-38091 GCF_000002075.1 Aplysia californica
TATACAGAGAGAGAGAGAGAGAGAGAGAGAGAGAGAGAGAGAGAGAGAGAGAGAGAGAGAGAGAGAATGGCAAACAAACATATGCAATAAGATCTTCAAATGTTTAGACAGACGCCTGACACAGAATGATAATAAAGGCAAATTTCCTTATGTCTTTCTCTGACCTAATGTCACCTAGCAGGTTGAGGAAAATACATAGACTACCATTTCACCAAAGACAATGAAATTCCTCCAAATTGGCTGCCACGTGTACTCCGTATTTTTTCTTGTTTGCTTGCTTGCTTTCCTCCGTACTTTCTTTGTGCTCTGTTTAGGTGAACTGTGCTAACATCCGGTCACTAATTGTGCAAACATCTGGTCACTAATTGTGCTGTCCGATAAATCATGTTTAACGTGTAATCCCACAACGTGGAGCCAGCTATCGCCCTGCAAACATGCGGTTAAACATACACATAGACACACGCACAAACACACAAACATACATACACACACACACACACACACACACGCTTACTCACAAATAGACACATACTCATACACACACTAGTAACACACAGTATTAATAGTATACACGTGTTTGATACACACACATTATACAATTGTCGGGCACGCGGGAAACATCAAACATTTTCAGTTGGTAGGAAATTTTGAATTATGCACGGGTGGCAGCCGAAGCCAACTTAACTCTTATCGAGTTTTGACCACCAAGGGATCTTTAACGTGCGCAAATTGCACTCGGGAGCTCCAAGATATTTTTTTGCCCTTGTCAGAGAAGGCTAGATGGAGATCTTTCCTAGCAGAAGATCAGGGGTGTGTCTGAAAGACAGTAGTAAGAAGGAGCCAAGGAGTAGTAGTAGAAAGGCTGCAGAAAGTGTCAGAAGCCCAGAGAAGGGGGCACAGGAGGTGAAGGGGTGGAGGCAGAAAATGGAGACGGAAGCAGACGAAAGAACATTACTAGAGAGCAGGAGAGGAGATGAAAGGAGACAATTTTTGAGAATTTTTTTTCGGTCGCTACCCGGATTCGAACCCGGGACCTTTGAATGAGAGGCAAACACCTTAACATCTAGGCCACGAGAGCCCCTAGGTGCTTGTCAGTTTTTGGGCATTTGGGCTTATGGTATCATCTTAAAGTGTATTTATTTTTCATGCTTTGATGATACAAAAAAAAAATCATCATCTTACCATGAAAAGAAACATCGAAATATTAGCGACTAAAGGAGGTGGGGTGGTCAGATGCCAGATGTAAAATAAGCGAGAAAATGGTTACCAAAGTTTGGTGACTTCCACAGTTTGAGTGTCCTTATAAACTGAAAACTTAAATTTTATGTATCTTTATTCAACTTTTTTTTGTGTGGGTAAAATCAATACAGAAATGTACTTTTTTAATGAACATAAAAGGTGCTGAGCTAAAATAACAATAATTCGATAAAAATTGCCCACGGGCAGAAAGTGTCTTTTTCTTCCAATATATTTTAACGATCGCCTGATTTTTCGTATGTATGTGTGCGTGTGTACACAAATATACACAATTATATATGCATATTGTAAGTGTGTGTCCATGGAGGATTAGATATTCGAATAAGCAGTATATTCATCCATATATACATACGCTCAGATAAACACTCACGTTCACAACACGTCTGAACAATTCTCATGTCTAAAAAAAAGCAAAACAATAACAATAACAACAACAACAAAAGCAGCTACAACAAAACAACATTAAAAAGAGACCAAAAAGAAACAAAACTGAAACGCACGCATCTGAACAAAACGTACCTTAAATACGCCCAACTGATTAGACCCCCCCCCCCAAAAAAAAAGAAAAAAGCGCCCCAAAACAAGAACTCCAAACGAGGGCAGTGTGGCATCCCAGGCTTTATGTAATTTCCCACGTTCCGTCTGGTCCGAGCCGGATAAGGACCTGGACCAGGGGAGTTTTAGCGCGCTTCTTGGCTGACGTTGCGAGACATTGACATATTGTCTGGGCCATTAGACCTTTCTTGGCCATGAGCTAAGTCCGACAGATGGGCGTAGTTTCTTGGAAGACCTCAATACAACACATGACCTGTTCTCCTGTGTTTCTGTAAACCTCGAGGATCCTTTTCAATTTTTTTTTTTTTG
>NW_004797812.1:38675-40664 GCF_000002075.1 Aplysia californica
ACACACACACACACACACACACACACACAGACACACACACATACACACACACTCACACAAACATACACTCACACAAACATACACACACACACACACACACACACACAGACACACACACATACACACACACTCACACAAACATACACTCACACAAACATACACACACACACACGCACACACACGTACACACGTTACCCCCTCCCCCACAAATCCAATTCCCATTCCCTTTATAGTCTGTAGAGCTCTGCAGTCCCGTCTGTTGACACAATAAACACTCACCATCCAGAGAGCATATTTTGTAACCCTTAAGGCTCCAGACACTTTAACAGGGTCCGTTCTGATCTCAACAGATGATGGTTACTCGGTGTGACCGCTTTTACGCCATCCTGTACATGTGAAAGTACACTTTATATATTTATACAGATGAATATATATTATATGATATATTTATATATATATATAAATACTTATTCATAACACAGTTTACTCTGGTAAGCAGAACTTCCCGATGGAAAAAATAACTTTAGCCAAACGAAGGATTCTGCAGTCGTCCATAACATCGCCAGTCTTCGCCAAACCCGTCCTAACTTGAACATTGTTTTATCAAAATTTGATTAGCCTGAGTTGAGTTTAATCGGATTAAAAGATATTTCCGCAACTCTCAGCATAAATGCGTAGCTCTTAAAAAAACAAAACGTTCGCACGAATTGACATACGTTATTTTTATGTATACACTAATAGGGGGAGGAATTTCCTAGCGACATTTTAAACCCCAAATAGAGATTTGAACCGCTTTGTAGAGTACATTCGTTGGCGACATCTAAAATATACTCGGCGAAAAATCATCACTTAAAGTGATAGGGAAAAGCTAGTTGATGTCATCGACAAGTTATTAGCCCCCTTAAAAAAACAACCCCCCCCCAAAAAAAAAAAGAAGAAAAAGCAACCCCTCCCCCCCCCCAAACTATGTCACGGTGTCAAGGAAGAGACGGATCACATATTAATCGCTTTCCAGGTAGTTTTATTCCAGTCAACAAAGTATAGAGCATTGTAATAACATCACTTCTCCACCCTAAGATTGAGCTACCGTTATGTGTGTGCAAGGCTTGGACAATAACTCTTACACATTATGAGCTTATTTCCTGATTTGTGCAACAAGTTTATCTTAAATATTAGCTTTTTCCTTATACAAAAGAAAGGCATAAAGCTACAGCCTGTACTTCCCTTCCAAATTTTAAGAACAGAAGAAAAAATTGATCTTAAATTATAGAGGTGCAGTACAGCTAAGCAAGCAGATTCTCTTTTTTGATTAAAGAGGAAAAGAAACAACATTTTAAATGCAGCATCTAATAAGCAGACGTGCATAAGGAAGTTATGCCTCTTTTATACAAACGTACCCCAAAACAACGCGTCTTCAAATGTGCAAAATGTATGACCTCAAGGAGTTAATCCCTAGACCCCGGAGCTTATCATGGCGGTGTGGTTATGTCTTTACTGCTGTGTGAGTCTGTGAGTCTGGGTGTCCACGAATGTGAGAAACTGTGTGTGCTTATTTTAGTGTTAGTAAGGTTTTACGGCGCTCGCAACTGCATACGGCCATAAGAGCGCCAAGAGGTGGATGTCAACAGAGAAGTCCAAATGGGGAATCAGGTTTACTCTGCTCACTTCTCTAGCCAGAGCAGCACAACGTCTGCTTTCACTATCATGGCACCCCGGAAATAGCAGTTCACAAGAGAGTGACAAACATACAAAAGAAGTAGAGGGAAAATGACGATAGAAAGGATGAGGGGAAAAAAGCAGCAGTTCCCCCTATGCTGTTCCGGCACCGTATGAGCACAACATTGATAAATCAGCCCATTTACAATAAGAGAGATAAGATAAGATAAGATAGTACTTTATTAACCTAGAGGGAAATTTTCCTTGGCTGTACAGGACCGTAAAAACGCATGCAGGTATACATAACAAAATTTAAATCATATATATTACTCT
>NW_004797812.1:41070-42952 GCF_000002075.1 Aplysia californica
TTCTTAATGGTTCTGTCAAATTTTTCTTTATCTTTCACCTTACAATTCCCACCCCCAGCAGCAAATACAAAATAATAGCACACTTTCAATCATAGAATGGTAAAAAAGGGACACAATCTTATTGTCCACACGGAAACTTCTTAATTTCCTTAAGAGAAACATTCTTTGATTTACTTTTTTATGCACAAGAGCAGCGTGGGGATGCCAGTCAAGTTTGTGGTCTACTTTGCATAAGAACATGTTAATATCTCCCCTTTGGGAATGGCCTAAAGATACTTCAGTCCGTAACACTGCCCTGCTAGGGCGGGAGGCATGTGTGTGTGTGTGTGTGTGTGTGTGTGTGTGTGTGTGTGTGTGTGTGTGTGTGTGTGCGTTTTGCAAGGGAGGTACCTACTACTGGTGCCCCTTCCCATTCTCTTTCACCCCCCAAAAATAAGTACAACAAAAATGCATAATATAAAGGAGCAGCAATATGAACAATAATAATCGTAAGCTAGATACGCACTCAATGTTATTTTGATGCAAGCTCTAAGGTCGTAAGTATACTTATACAAGATGGTTAAGATGGAAGCTTTTTGATAGGTGATGGTAAAAATGACCTTCTATATCTTTTTTTGTTACAGATCAGAAGCCTAGGTCTTTTACTTCTGACTGATGTTTTTATTTGAGGGAACAAGGGATGTTTGTTGTCTAATAAGATGGAATTAATGTTTGTAGTGTAAGCTGTTATGTACAATTCATCCAAGTAGGGGAATGTAGATGTTGAAATTTTACATACATACTGTATTAGTCGATTTAAGTTTTCTTTATCTTGTTGTCTTGTGCTCCTGGCCCATGCTGTCATACAAACATTTATCATACTTTCTATGGTTAAATGGTAGAACATGGACATCAATGTTTTATCAGCTTTAAAATACTTTAGCTGTCTTAGAAAAAATAGTCTTTTGTTCACTTTTTTATGCAGGAGAGAAGTGTGGACACGTCAGTTGAGTTTGTTGTCTATTGTAACACCCAAATACTTATAGTCTGACACTTGCTGAATGTTTTCACATGTAATTTCGAGTGACTGCAGGGGCAGTTTCTTTATTCTAAGATCAACATTAAGTTCTTTTGTTGTTTTTTTTTTACATTTAAAAGCAGCTTATGATTTTCACACCATTCAGAAAAGTTAAGTCCAAAATTTCGGAAAGCGGTTTCGTTACAGTCAGCCTGAATTAGCCCAATTATGGTTGAATCATCTGCAAATTTTATCAACTTGATGTTGCTGTTGTTTATTTGGCAATCGTTCATGTATAGTGGGAATACAACTGGTGACAAAGCACATCCTTGAGGGGCCCCTGTATTTGTTGTGATGTATGTCGATGAAGAATGTTTTAATTTTACATACTGGGTTTGGTTGGTAAGAAAATTGCCTATCCATGATCTTAAATTGACGTTAACACCTATGTTTTCTAATTTCTTTAAAAGGATAGCTGGCTGGATAGTATTAAAGACTGACGAGAAATCAACAAACAGGATCCTACAGTATGTTTTTGGCTTGTCTAAATGTCTATATATGTTGTCAAGAAATAGTAGAATGGCGACTTCAACACTTCTTCCGTGACGATATTTGAATTGTAGAGGGTCCTGGATGGGTTCTATTTACGTTCGTAGTCTTTTTAGCACAATTTTTTTCAAGACATGTCATAACTGCGGATGTTAAGGCTATTGGCCTTAGGTCATTCATTCCAGTAATTTTTTATTTCGTTGGAAGGGGGACGATTTCAGAACATTTCCAAATAGTGGGAATAGCATTTGTCAACAACGACTGGTTGATAATATAGAAGGGGGGGGGAACAGGAGAGAGAGAGAGAGAGAGAGAGAGAGAGAGAGAGAGAGAGAC
>NW_004797812.1:43567-48843 GCF_000002075.1 Aplysia californica
TAATAGGTGAACAAGTTTAACGATTGCATCTCTCAATTTAGATTATGAAGAGGTGGACTTCTCTCTCTCTCTCTCTCTCTCTCTCTCTCTCTCTCTCTCTCTCTCTCTCTCTCTCTCTCTCTCTCTCTCTCTCTCTCTGCGTGGACCAAAGACTTAGTGGGATGATTATGTTAATAACATATACCATTTAATTTACAACATAGCGCTCAACCTGGATGTAAGAAGAACAGCCCATGGGCGCTTTACATAATAGGTTAACAACCCCTCACCCACCCAACCCCCACCCTCATAAAAAAACCCAACAAACCTTTCCCCCCAAAAATGAAACAAAACAATCAAAACAGCAACAGAAGAACAAACAATCGATAACAGCAACACACAAAAAATACATCGTATTCGGACATAAAATCTACACGCATCTATTTAATCAGAAATTAGAAATAGATACAACATTCCAGTAGAAAGACTGAAAAACACGATAAAGATATACTTCCCCTCTCTGAGTTCGAAATGACGGGGTTTTGTTGTTGTTTTTTGTTTTTTGCATTCAACGATGGAGAACTTAAACAATTGAAACACAGACACTGGTCTAAAAGGGATGGCCAGTGCTATAGCAGCGTAAAGAATACCCACTAACTGTCGTCTTTAACCTGAACATAATATGTACCAACACATGAATTGGGAATGGAAAGCTTATATCAAAGGCAGCCGTATATCAATCAAAACATTATTTTTTTAAACCGTTTTTTTTCCACTAATCTAACAGAGTGAAGTGGTCATAAATGTAGGGAGTTTGGGTAACTCTTTGAGACCATGGAAATGATGTTATAACTATCGGTTGATCAGCTGACTCATACTTCTTAAGCAAAAAATTGTTTCAAGCATTCGCAATACAGTTTTGCGTTTCAAAATTTACGATAAAGATAAAAACTCTTTAGAACATATCCTTTGTAATAAATCTGTAGCGACAATGTTACCGACAGCCTCTCAAGCATATTTTTTTTAAAAACTGATTTTTGTTGTACTTATTTTTGGGGGGTGAAGGAGAATGGGAAGGGGCACCAGTAGTAGGTACCTCCCCTGCAAAACGCACACACACACACACACACACACACACACACACACACACACACACACACACACACACACACACACACACACACACACACACACACACACACACACACACACACACACACACACACACACACACAAGCACCTAGTGTTAAGGATGATAGAGGAGAAAACAAACTTCAACAGTTATGTTTTTACGTCTGGTTGACATGTGACCCACCCGTAAACTTTGCCATCTTGAATTCCCAATAAAATTTCAGTACCCAGGACTGTTATTTCTACGTACTGTATCTTCAGCAATCATCATCCTCCAGTGACAGATCTACGACAGATATCGGCGATCATGGCTCTCCATTCATTCCTTTCCTCGGATGCTCTTAAAAAAGCTACGTTTCACTGATCTTTCCCTGTTACCCATTTGTTTAGAAGTAGGTTGCACTGGGCCTACCCCCGCCTCGTTTGCCTTCCATTTTGCCAGTGAGAGCTAGTTGTTCAAGACCCTTATATCTATTCAGGTGTCCCCAAAACTGCATTTGTCGTTTCTTGATTGTTTTTAACATTGAGCGTGCCACGTGGGCTTCACCAAGCACTACCTCACTTGATTTCTTTTCCTTCCACGATACTCTTAGAAGTCTCCTAAGAAACCACATTTTTGTTGCTTCTATTTTATTTTCACTGTCTTTAGTGATTGTCCAGCGATACAGGACTAACAACGACACAGCCGTTTTTAAAGAATAAAACCCTTAGTAAAGATGCAAAAGTTCTGATAAAAATGTACCCTTTGAAAACAGCCAATAAATCACATATTCAAGCAAAAAAAAATTTAAAAAATGAAATACCAAACCTCTCGTAAATATGCTCAAAAAGAAAAGAAAATGTTTGCTGTTTACATGTATTATCATGAAATACATATGGCTAAGATTTTGTGGAGGGAAGGGTATTGTAGCTTCAAAACTAAAGAAACCTTTGACTTCTGAAATAAGTGAAAAACAACAACTAACAGTTAAATATGTGGAAGCGCCTTCAAAACTATAATTATAATGCTCCAAACAGATGTTGTCGGGCACTTGTAGTGTTTTATGATTAAACAAGACAATTCTCTTCTCTGTCTCTCGCTTTCTTTCTCCCCCCCCCTCTCTCTCATTCTCTCTCTCTCTCTCTCTCTCTCTCTCTCTCTCTCTCTCTCTCTCTCTCTCTCTATATATATATATATAAATATATATATATATATATATATATATATAGATATATATATATATCTGCCTCTGCCTCTCTCTGTCTCTTTCTGTTTCTCTCACTGCTCCCCCCTCTCTTTTTCTCTCTCTCCCCACGTCTCTCTCTCTCTGTACGTCTCTGTCTCTGTCTCTGTCTCTGTCTCTCTACTTTTATTCCCCCCCCCTCTCTCTTTCTCTGTGTACATACATTTCCCCCTCTCCACTAATTATCAGAGTATGTCTGCATTGCCTTGTCTTGTACACATCAAGAATTCTAAGCCATGCTTTATGCAAGCGCCAAACATAAAACCACAGCACGAATATGTAAACCTTTCCTTACGTTTGGAATTCCTCTTAAAACTTCACATCCCCAGCTGTCTTTTGTCTGCGGTCACCCCTAGGCGTTGAATTAACTGGACAATACCCCGGGGCTTACAAACTTCACATCATGACGTCATGAACTCTCTGCAGAGTTCACAAGTGCCCCTCACAATGACCACAGGCAATTTCAAAGCAAGAAAGAACAACGACGGACATGCGTTATAAATATTTAAATACTTGTTTGCCTGAAAAACAAAACAGTGTAAAAACGTTTACAGAGAAGATAAATATTTTAATAAGGTGTGTTCGGTAATACTCAATTTAGAAGGCTAAAACGCTTTGGCTATTTTTATTTAATCTTCATCCTATTTTGGCAGTTATTCGGCGAGCATTTATTATTTATAGGACATGGCAACTTTTTTGCCCCGATTTTATCTCTCCCTGACGATGGACATGACTTGATGCGGGGCGTTTTAACTTCCCCCTCTCTGCTCCTTCTTCCCCTCCTCCTTCTCCCTTTCTCCTTGTTGTTGCTGTTGTTGCTGTTGTTGTTCTCCTTGTTCTTGTTCTTCTTGTTCTTCTTGCTGTTGTTGTTGTTGTTGTTGTTGTCTTGTTCTTGTTCTTGTTCTTGTTCTTGTTCTTCTTCTTCTTCTTCTTCTTCTTCTTCTTCTTCTTCTTCTTCTTCTTCTTCTCTACCTTTCTCTCACTCTCTCCCCTTCGCGAACTTACTCTCCGAATCTTCGAAATCACCTATTCGTGAGTCCGATCATTTCAAAACAGTTTCGGTGTATTCGAACCCCGAAATCGGATTGTGACCAACGCAACATTCAATCGCACTTAAGGAAATACTCTATAGTTGCCAATACAGCCGGAGGTCAAATTCAGTTTCGTCAGTTTTTTCCTATTCCATTGGTTTAAACCAGTTCTCAGATTTCTCGACCTTTTGGTTCAAAATATGATTTTTGTCAAAATTTGAGTTATATAATATTCGTTAAAATCAGAACACCACCCTACCCCCCTCCCCATCCCCATCCATGAAAACAATTAAAACCCTCATTAAAACCCAATTCTCATTAGATTGTTAGTAAAAGAGTAATATTGAGAAAAGAGAATTACAATTCCTCAAGCAAGTCTGATTAGTGTTAAGATTCCACCTTTCCACCTGTTTCGAGGAATTCGAAGTGATAATTTCGTGATTTAGGAGATTGGCTGGGAAAATACATCTCCTCTCACACACATCCTTGTGCAGTAAGTTGAGACTAAATTAGGGTATTTACTAACGCACATGTGCAGTAAGTTGAGACTAAATTAGGGTATTTACTAACGCACACAAGAGCCACACACACACACACACACACACACACACACACACACACACACACACACACACACACATATATACATATATATATAGAGAGAGAGAGGGTGGGAGGGAGGGAGGGAGGGAGAGAGAGAGAGAGAGAGAGAGAGAGAGAGAGAGAGAGAGAGAGAGAGAGAGAGAAGAGAGAGAAGAGAGAGAGAGAGAAGTAAATGATCTTCCTACTAAACAACCCCTTAATTTGTTTCTGTATGGCTTTAAGGCCCCACTAGACGTAACAAGTCATTTTGGAAGTGCGGTTGCCCCAGGGTGTTCTGTTTGCTCTCTGGGCTGGGTTGGGCGTAGAGGTTTGAACTTGAAAAGACACTGAACAACCCAAATTTGAGAACGTCCCATTTTGGGATTCAAACCATGGTCGACAGGACCATAGTCCGTCCTGAAGGCAACTGAACTCAACACTGTTAGCTGTCTCGGATGGACAGCAAGCACGAAAGAGATGTGATGCATCTTAGTGAAATCAAGCGCTCGTCAAAATAATGAAACCGAAAATACTGGCATTTTTTGGGTTTGGCATTTCTTAATCGATTTTTTGTTTTTGTTTTTGTTTTTGTTTTTTTTGTTCTACCCAATACTTTTTTTGCCCATTTAATTAAAAAAGCACATTTCTGTGTAGACCTTACAGGTAAAAGATTGGTTAAAGGCACAAAAAATGTACATTTTTAGTTTCCAAGTACGCTCTAGCTATGGAAGTCACCAAAATGTGGCTGCTATGTCCTCGTTAAACTTATCTCAAAGACCAGGCGACTCCCACCTCCTTCAGTCGCAAATTCAAGATAAATGACTGTCTTTTCCATAAAAATATAGACAAATGAACAAGCTTAATGATTATTCCAACAGCTCTACATGCCCCCCCCCCCACAAAGAACAACAAAAAACCCATAAAAAAACAACGACCCAACCAAAAAAGCAAACAACAACAGTTTACCGATGAGCGCCTGATTCCACCACGTCGTAACGCAGATGACTCCGAGACTCCATCAGACACAGTTGGCCAGGATCGTGACACCAAAACCCTCTCCGTCATAAAGCGTTCGAAGCTTCTAGAAAACCTCTGGAAAAACAACGCTTCTCGCGGGGGTAGCAAATTTGCATAAGTGACAACAGATCGCTGTCCTATCAATGAACATTGTTAGATGATCTTGTAGAGTTGCTGGACTGGACACGGCCCGAAACTCGTCAGGCGGACGGAGAATTGATTCCTTAGTAATTCCCCCCCGTTTGCTCTTACGTGAGGAGAACGGAAAACGGGGTTGTGCGAGTTTGTGTGTGTGTGTGTGTGTGTGTGTGTT
>NW_004797812.1:50448-57143 GCF_000002075.1 Aplysia californica
ACAGATGTGTTATTGTTAAACATTAAGGTAAAACAGAAAATTTGAAAAAACTTTAACTCCACCATAATAATCTTCTAATAGGTTTAATCTGCGGGTTTCACTGTATTTAAAAGCCGAAGTCTAATCAAACGGCGAAAGGGCATGCGTCCCTAAAACATTATATTGTGCGAGCTTTAATTACGACTTGAAATAACTTCGGATGTGTGTATCGGTCAATTCGTGGTTTTGGCCCATTCTTGTCATCCCGACGGGTGATTGGGGGTGCTTGGCTTGTTCGATTCGGAGAGGTCCACCGGTATGTCTCTGTTCTTTCCGGTACTAACGTTTTTATTTCTTGCTACTTCATTCAGGGATCAAGAAACTATGGAAAGTTGGCGAATACCTTAGGTTGGACCACTTTGAATTTCTTTTTTTTTTTAATCTACGCTTATGTGTCTTAAAACACCCATTGACACAATTTAGATCATTTAGGAGATGAGCTTCGACCCTGCCTGTCGGGTCCAACCCGGGCTGAGAGGGATACAACATCCGAGCAGAAAGACTGAAATACTCAATATAAATTCTCCCCAAATGGAAATCGAACTCAGGTTTTATGTGTACGACAGTGAAGGGCCTACTGCCGGTCCCAGAGTGGCTCTGTAGGTCGGACCTGTAGCTCGTCAAGAACACGCCGTCTGCGTGTCAGCACAGCCGCACTGTGCGTTGGCTTCTGTGTCTGAGTGAGCGCCCTCTGCTTGTCAGCACAGCTCCACAAGGCTAGAAGCACACATGCCTACGAATGTAAACAAACAGTCGAAAGTAGGTCATCCTCTAGATTCGAAATTTTAAAGTAGGATAAAGTGCATTTCTTGGGATTTTGTTTTCAAGTGTTGATGCTAGCATCAATATCAAATAGTAAAGCACCTAATAATACCAACTTCTTGCTGATTTTGACGACCTGAGAAGAATTTCAGTCGAAAATAAACTCAAAGCGAGGCTGCGGGCGACACATGTCCAACGTGTTTTACAACACTGTTGAATAGCACGTCTGACGCGTCGCGCAGCTCAGCGAACAACAGACAGACCATACAGCGACGCTGCCTGAGCACACAATAATGTGTATACATGTACGTTCATTTGCACGGTGCGAGCTAGGCGAGCTTCTACAGGTCAAACCTTCAGAGCCAGTCTGGGACCGGCCTAAACATTACATAATAGGCGCCGGTATAATTTGTTGAACAGAGTTTTGATAGTTAGACAATGCTTTCCAACCGGTATGAACGCTTTAACAAAGCCACTTTCTAAGTAGATTAGATTTTGGTTCACAGTGTGAAAGTTGCCCCGGGCTCATATGACCGTGATAATAATATGCTTTTGCGAGCGCCGGTAAAACTCTTATTAAACTAACAAAAGTTGGCCGGTTTTCTTTGATTCCTCTCTATTCCCCCTTGTCAGTTTTTACACAGATGAGTACTCTTGCAAATGTCGACGTATACAAGACCTACACTTTTTAGCTTTTTTATTTGAGTTAAGCAGGCTTTTTATAACAGCTTTCGATTAAGTAAAATTGAAACGGTCTATCTTAAGGGGGGGGGGGGGGTGCTACACCTGAAGGCTATCTCGCTTATTACTAGACCGAATTTTACCAAGTTTCACACATATAACAAGCATAGTAAGGAGTCTTAAAATCCGCAATCAGATTTGAGAAAAAAGTTTCGTTTCCATGGATACGGTGGCCATATTCGATTTTGTTGACATGTCTTACGTAATGAATACCGCACTTATCGCTCATGGAAATTGATTGTTTTTTGCATGCGTGTTCACAAACATTATATCTAAAAATTTGTCTGTTGTTTTTTTCCTAAACGAATTATAAAATTTTTAATGAATTTTTTCCTGAGGTAGCAGTCAAGTTTGCCACCACCACCAAAAATCTATTCCATAAATTTTTACTGACTGATGTTTAGTATTACATCTTCTCTTCATTCTGTGAAAATTTCATGAAGATTGGATGAAAAATGGTGAAGTTATTCCAAAAAGTAAAGAGAAAAGTCGCGTTTTGAGAAAACGGCCGATAAAGAAAAATAAAATACTGATTTTATGAGGAAATGGCGCTGACAAACATGCCTGGTAAGGGACAAAATACGGTTTTGGGGGTTCTTATTCATGAAATAGTTGTAGGAGAGGCTGAGGAAGCTAAAATTGCCTACAGCTCAAATTCCATGATTTTGAGCCGAATTTTGACTTTGGGGGTGTAGCCGCCCCCCCCCCCCTTAAAGGTAAAGAATATTATAAGGGATTGGTTGCGTATGGCCTGCGCATTCGTAAAGGTCACTTTGGGGTCTACAGTGAAAAATCACATTACTCCATCTTGGGTAATGGGTTCACACACACGCACGCACACACACGCACACACGCGCGCGCGCGCGCGCACACACACACACACACACACACACACACACACACACACACACACACACACACATACACATGCACGCACACAAACTCTCACACATACAAACACACACACACACAAACAGAAAGACTAACACACTCACATACACACACAGTGAGAGAGGTAGAGGGAGAGAGAGAGAAAGAGAGAAAAAGAGAGAGTGAGAGAGAGAAAGGAAGAGAGAAAAAGAGAGTGAGTGTGTATGTGTGTGTGTGTGTGTGTGTGTGTGTGTGTGTGTGTGTGTGTGTGTGTGTGTGTGTGTGAGAGAGAGAGAGAGAGAGAGAGAGAGAGAGAGAGGGGGGGGATGGAGAGAGAGACAGATAGACAGATAGATACACAGAGACACAGATTGGGAGACAGAGAAGGAAAAGACAGGGTACTCTGGGAGTCTGTATAGGTCAGCTCGGTACCCACAATGACAGATGGCCTGGCCTCTCTGACATATAAGGTTGTCTCAAACGTGTGGATGGTCTAGGACCGAGATTGGTCTCCTTCCTGACAACAAGCGAAAGGATACATCTGATATACGAGCTCTGAAGTTTATTGCTTATCCTGTTTTGTTTTGTTATTGCTTTAAATAAGATGTACTATAGAATTGGTTATAAATCTAGAACTTATTAAGGAAATACAGACAATTTTTTTGCGGTCACTCTGAATGTTTCTTCTCTCATGAGTACTAAAAAGACAATTAAAAATAATGTCCTCCTCCCTCCCATGATCTGGTAAGACACAAAGACCAGAAAAAAACCCCGTAAGAGTTTAAAAGGTTTCGCCTGGAGACTCCACAGACAACAGTTTTTATCGATGCTTGGTTCGTTCCTCCCCATTGCTGATTTGTTTGTTGCCTAATCTATATCACACCAAGTTTGACATCCACCCCCCCCCCTTTTTTCAGCTTTGACTCATTCTAAATATCGACTATTCGGTGTCATAAGTCACCTTTCAATATGGTGAGTGTATGTTATATGGTGGATTAAGAAAACAATTATGTCATTGTATTTTTCAAAAGCTATTGAGACTCCCAGTCAACATTTGAGCAATTTCTGGAGTAAAATGCATTACTTAATTGTATCTCGCATTCAGAATTAGGTCATACTTTTTATAATACAGTGCTGTTGAATTTTGGCGTTTAGTTGAACCCCCTACCAGACTTTATTGATTGTATTCTCGACCCCTTTGACAATCTCAATTAGCGAAAGAAAGTAAGTTCATTCTCTTTTTAAAAACTCTCGTTCATTTAGAAGGAGTCATGATGAAGAACAAAAATCAAACAACAAACAAATAAAATGATATCTAAAAGAAAGGTAAATAGAAACCATCAACAACGGCAGATGGAAAGGAGTGATAAAATATTTATCCAACTCCCCTTTGTTCTATGTAAGTGCTAATCGTTAACTGCTTTCGAGCATTTAACTTTGTGTTTATATCTTGGATATAAAGCAAAAGACCAACAGAGAAATTTAGAGATACGTTTCACCAGCAGCCATGTTGTCTTGAGTTAGATCAAGGAATATGTATAGGATTTCTCATGAGTTGCCGTTCCGGACCATAGATCCAAGTTGGAAACAATGAAGGCTTGCAGGGTTGTCGAGGGGAAAAAGTACTGTCATCTTTCTCAGACTACAGGGATCATTCATCCTTTATGTGCACTTATTCAGGACTGGTGAGGGAGTGAGTGTGTGTGTGTGTGTGTGTGTGTGTGTGTGTGTGTGTGTGTATGTGTGTGTGTGTGTGTGTGTGTTTGTGTGTGTATGTGTGTTTGTGTGTTTGTGTATGTTTGTGTGTGGGTGAGACAGACAGACAGACAGACATACATACAGACAGACAGAGAGACGGAGAGAGAGAACGAGAGAGAGAGAGAGAGAGAGAGAGAGAGAGAGAGAGAGAGAGAGAGAGAGAGAGAGAGGGGGGGGTTAGTATCCAGCTTTTGTGTCCGTCTGGGCCCACGGTAATTGTGTCGGATGAAGTCTTGGCTGGCTGGGCTGTGAGTGTGAATGTGAGAGCTGTTATGAATTTGGCTGAGAGAATGATGTTTTCGTCTCAAAGGTATCTAGAAGAACTTTATAAAAATCTTTGCGTTCCTGACTGTCTGTCATATGGCCAGATTGCACTGGAACTTGTATCTCTTTCATTATGGGTTGGGAGGACATTGTCAGTCTGTCTCTTTATCTTCAGTCTTAAGTCTTAGCGTCTATCTATCTTTGTTCATACAACTTTGTTCCGTATGGAAACGTTCGAACGATAGTCCTTGGTTTGCAACAACAGAGCGGCCATCAGCATCGTTTCGTACACATGGGTCTGAGGGTAACAGCCCAAGCAAAATCAACTATTTCTGTTCAATTTCCCGGAGAGTAAATGTTATCCAATGGTTGCTCAAATAATTGCTTACTAACAAGACAAAGATATGTATTGAGTTTTTCCAACACCTGTCACAAGCCCCGAAATTCTATACTTAGCCTTTACAAGTCATGCTCTGCAAAGGGACCTGAATACTAAATATTGTGTTAAGGTATTGAACTTAACTACACAAGATTAGATTTTTATTCCTGTCTTTGGTGTTGAGTTTAAATCAATAAATACACGTTCAACGAGTAAAGATGCAGCATCAAAAGCTCGTGTGCAGAGTTGGGATTATGAGGCTATGGGGAAACTTTATCCTGTCCATTTCTGAGACGTTTCCGTATTAATTTGTACAGGACGGATAACGCGTTCATTCAAGGGTATATCTTTTCCCTTAATTGAAAGCTAGACTGCACATGTAATTACATCACCTAAAACTTTCCCTTTTGGTCAGAAGAAAAAAAAAGGCAATTTAGAAGAAAAAAAAGGCAGTGAACCCGTTTTGGAAAACAAAATCGAGTACATACGTCTACTCAGCAGTGAAGATGTTAACCCGAGTGAAAGATACTAAGATCCGAACCACAAAAACCCGTTATTTAAATCAGTCACACTTTTACCTTGCTCCTTTTCTTGGGCGATAGTTCGCTACCTCAGGATTACAAAGTTCTTTCGGTCATTCTTGGCGGTTTTGAGTTACTAAGACCAGAAGGTCAGAAACCCAAATGTTATTCTGCTCTATCAAGATCTCAAGATTATTCGGAGTCACTATCAAGATATTCAAAGAATTGCATTTGTGAAACTTAGAATCTTTGACTTCAAATTTCTTAAAACTAGGTACTGTGCAGATAGAACTTTGTAATTCTGAGGTAGCGAGTTGCCATACCATACTCTATGTCGATTCTCATACTCTTCAACGTCTAGCCAGTCCCTGACTCATCATTAGGAAAAGGCTTGACGCTTGATTAGCAGGAACAGAACATCTTCTGTTGGCGTAAGCGTGACTGCAAAGACGTGGAATCCCCACTGCGTGAAATCAGATACCTCATAGACTTGTAATTGGCTGTACTTTCGTTATATAAGGATGCAGCTAAATCGAAAGAAAAACCTGAGTGGTTGAGTGCAAAAATCAAAAGAATGATATATCGCCAGTGTGATAAGATATTAGCTTTACTCATTTTCTGATTAAAATAAATACGAATGTATTTTTTGTCATTAAAGTTTTTATTTCTTTCGAAAGTATTAATTTTACTCAGAGAATATTTTGTTCCCAAGTCTTGGAGTTTAAACAGAGTAGAGTACACAAACAAACTTTTCTGAACGAAAAAAGCGTGGACGCTCCATTAACGCACTTGGTATTAAAGTGAACTACAGCGCGGGCAACCCTGGTTCGAATCACCAACGGGCGTTCTTTATTGGGTTGTTTTGGGGAGTTTTTAAGGCTCTCCACGGCCCTGTCAGAGATAGACGTTAAACCCCATCTCTTAAATAATCTTACAGTGTTGAAAGGGGTATTAAATATATTATAACAACCAACCCCCACCCCCCCAAAAAATACCAAAAAATAAAATACTAAGACTCCCGCCCCTCCCCCCAAAAAAAATTTAACAAAAATTAAAATTAAAAACACTTGTAAGGTGTAATTTGCACACACATCACAACGATAGGTCTACTAAATTCACAAAGGAAAATCTGGGGGCTGACCGTAGCCCTGTGTACTCATCTGCTTTACAGTCGACTGTAGTTCTGAACGCGTCGTTTGGTATCTGCAAACAAGAGTTTTCCTAATTTTCCATCTTCTCTTTTCTGACCCCTCGGACAAGATCGTTGTTTCAGTCCTTGCTCCTGTTACAGCTTTTATCTGCCGTTGCTCCTGTTACAACCGTCACTGCTGCCATTGCTGTTGCTGCTGTTGCTGCTGTTG
>NW_004797812.1:58149-59719 GCF_000002075.1 Aplysia californica
GAGAGAGAGAGAGAGAGAGAGAGAGAGAGAGAGACAGAGAGGGGAGAATTAGAGAGAGAAAGAATGAGTGAGAGAGAGACAGAGAGAAAGAGAGAGGGAGAGAGAGAGAGAGTGAGAGAGAGAATGAGAGGGAGTACAGTAGATCACACAAAACCCTACGTGTTGACACATAGGCGTTGGCGTGAAAGAAGCAAGATGTGATCAATGCGATCAATGGATGGAAGAGCCAGTGAAATAGGAACTTGAAAGACTTTAGTGTAACATCCATCGATATTGAAGCCAGTACAAGATACGCGTTGTTGATTGATTGAAAATGGCTGGAACGCAGTTTGAAAGCCAAATAGAAAGAAATCGACTTAGATTCCGATAGGTATTGAGATTTTGCCCAAATTATGTTTCACCACGCTTTCTTGGGGGAGCAGGTTTTTTGACACTTTCAAGTAAGCAAAAGAATGAGATCGACGTCTGTGGTGTAACGGTTAGGCACTTTTTTGCCGTACACAAGCCACCCGAGTTCGGTTTCCTGATGGGGAGAAATTTTTATCGAGGTCCTCGATCTTTCTGCTGATGTTGTATCCCTCTCAGCCCTGGTTGGCCCTGACAAGCATAATGGGATGCCCGCCTCCTAAATGATCAAAATTATGTTGACGGGGGCGTATAAATATAGACATAAAAAGTGTCAGAGTCCCTCAAAGATACATTAAACAAAGCGAGAAGTTTCAGAATCTCACATATTCTGAGTTGCTGGAAAAGTAGGAGATACAAGAAAGCTACATTATGAGATCTGCATGTCACAAGCATAAAAACACATTGAAAAAAAAGTAAGAAAATTGAAGCAGTAGCATAATTATTTTCGTCTCGATATTGCCTACTTGTAACGTAATATCCATACTTATACAATGATTTGATGTCACCTCTCTGGTTGTGTGGGAGCAAAGGAAAAACCACGTTCATGTAACAAGGTCTCTCTCGAGACAGGGAGCTCAAATTCAGCTTTGGGTTGTGAACAGTTTGTATAAAATTCCTTATCACTCATTTCATAAGGTTTTAAAATGCCATTTAATAGTTCTGTTTCCCACAATTTAACAAGAATTACAAAAAGAAAAGACATTCTTTACACACAGAAATACCCAAACACGGAACATATCTGCCCCCCCCTCCCTTTCAAACAAAAATAGTAAAAATCTCGAAACAGCGAAAACAGTCCAAACTTTAAAAAATGTTCATCCAGCATCAGACGATCTTGAATAGAACTCAAAAGCCATCGGAAATACACACTCTGAACCACACGCTGACTTATGCCGTCCCCCACAAAAAAAAAAATAATCCCCCCCCTTCCCAAAAAAGAACACCCCCTAAAAAACACAAAACAACAACAAACAAACAAAAACAACAACAACAAAAATCCAAGCGGAAAAACAACAACAACAACAACAACAACAACAACAACAACAACAACAACAACACGGAAACAAACGGAACCCAACATATCCCCCCCTTTTTTTTCAAAACATCCACAAAAAAACACACTCACATCAAGACACACACACACGCTCTCTCTCTCTCTCTC
>NW_004797812.1:61184-64710 GCF_000002075.1 Aplysia californica
GGGAGCGATTGACACTCGAAAAGAGAAAAGTAGACGAAGAAGTTGAAAGACAACAGCCTAAGACTGACAATAGATAATAATAATGATTAATAATAGTTGCTTTTATATAGCGCATATCCATGTTCTAGAGCATGCTCTATGCGCTTTACAACTGTTGTTACCCCAGCAGACCGTCTGAAAACACTCAGAAACAGTATCGGCTTCCGTGGAAGCATACAGGGTAAGGTGTGGATTTCACGCGCTCAAACACAATCAAACTGACAAGATCGTTCACTGTCTAAAACCGGTACCCATTTCCACCTGGGTGAAGTGAGGAAAATGTATTCAAAGTGCCTTTCCCAAGGAAACAACGTCGGGCCCCAGACGGGATTCGAACCCACGACCTTACGGTTGCGAGTCAGGGAGCTTAACCACTAGGCCACCGACGCCATAGAAGCGGTTAAGATGTCATAATGCTTGACACCATAACTCTTTACAAACTAGACATAATAGACACACATGTAAAATTCTCACTGCGTATGGGTAGATCGATATAAAGATGATAGATAGAAAAGGTCGAGAGAGACAGAGATAGACTACAGATAGATAGATAGATAGATAGATAGATAGATAGATAGATAGATAGATAGATAGATAGATAGATAGAAAAGGATAGAGAGAGATAGAGATAGACTACAGATAGATAGGTAGATAGATAGATAGATAGATAGATAGATAGATAGATAGATAGATAGATAGATAGATAGATAGAGAGAGAGAGACTTGAACTTCCAGACACTGACCAGCATCCGAACCCAGAGAGGATAGTGTGCAGATAGAAAGACAAACAGTCAAACTAACAGACATAAAAAAGAATGGCAAGACATGAAGACCGAAAACGAGACAAAAAACCCAAACAACAACAACAATAAGACAGAGAGAGAAATAAAGTTCTGAGGTTTTCAACAATGGCTCGAAAGTGCTCGTAAATCTTAAGAGCTAAAATTCCGGTTAACCCTTTTAGTCATTGTTAACATCTGTTCAGTATGTCTGTTGTCCTAGAAACAAAAATGCGATGTTAACGTTATTCCAGACCTTGACTTTTGCTGTTTCTAGGAAGAAAAAGAGGGAGATAGAGAGAAAGGTAGGAGAGAGAGAGAGAGAGAGAGAGAGAGAGAGAGAGAGAGAGAGAAAGAGAGAGAGAGAGAGAGAGAGAGAGAGAGAGAGAGAGAGAGAGAGAGAGAGAGATTCATGCACACACATATTTGCACTAACAACTCCCCTCCCCCTCATTTTACAACACTCACTCTTTGCACGCAGTCGCTATATGTAAATGAACGTAACATTTCTGGTCAGTTGACAGCATAAACATTTAACATTAATTATTTGTTATCTGTTTCTTAGCACTGATGGACTCATCAAAAGCCACACATATGTCGTTAAAGCGCTACAAGAAAGGCTTGTCAGACTTTGTCTAAATTCAAACTGACCCATGGACAACTATGGAAATGTGCCTACATTAATGGCGATGCTGTAAGAATGAAACTAGTCTCAGTACAATTTAGAACACATTTTTTACGATTTCCTCAAACATATGGTTAGTCACATTGGTCGTCAATCTAGAATGTTGGTGATGTGCCGGTGAATGTGTCATTATAATGTGTCTTCAAGATACTTGATTCCAGTTTGTTTTAAATCATTAAGGATTCGGTTTAACCTTCCAAGTAGATCGATATTTACTAGTAACTGGTACGTCATGATCCAATAATCAACCAGACCTTTTATATAATGAACGACGTACTGGCCCGTTATTCTTTTCGTTGCCATACTTGTTTTAGAGGAAAATAACATGCCTGTTGCTCTATGAGTCATTAAAATAACATTAAAAAATCCGACCGTATGAAAAACAATTTCCACTCAACACCGCACTCACTCCTTATCTTTCCAAAAGAAGATAAAGAATGCAGGTTTCGCTTTCAGACCGTTTTCTCCCCTTCTCTCTCTCTCTCTCTCTCTCTCTCTCTCTCTCTCTCTCTCTCTCTCTCTCTCTCTCTCTCTCTCTCTCTCTCCTCCCCTCTTTCTTCTTTCACTCTTTTTTTCTCTCGCTCCTCCTGTGTTTCGCCCTCTCTCTGTCTCTCGTTCTCGCTTTTTCGCTATCTCTATTTTCCTCTTCCCTGCCCCCCCCCCTCTCTCTCTCTCTCTCTCTCTCTCTCTCTCTCTTCCCCCAGCTCTCTCTCTGTCCATCCCCCTCTCTCTCCCCCCTCTCCCCCTCTCCCCCTTCTGTCTATTTCACGCCTGTCTCTGCATCATTCAGAATAATTTGAACATCTGCCAATGGATTTTAAAGGGTTAAACACAGGGCGTCTGTATCGACTGGTTCTCCTGTGCCGCTTTTCCTCGTATTTTGGGCGGGGCGAGGGATTTGGACACACGATCTGACATCACTATTGTCAATTAATGTCTCCCGTCAGAGAGGGTTAGTCAAACATCGCCTGGGAGTGTTACAGAATTCGTGGTATAAAGTAAGTGTGAAATACTGGTTCGTAGTGAAATAATATAGATCTATCACGCTTCTCAAGGTTACAGGGGGGAGACAAATGCTTTCCTTTGCTGAAAAGAATAAGGGTCTTTAAAAAATATGGTAAAAAAGGAATAAGCGTACTCAGCACATAATAGTATTATTATGTTTCTGATTGTTGAAAATGCTGCTTTTCACTCGCTTGTCGCCTTGCTAAAAATAAACATTAACGCTCGTTGTGATATTTCTTGACATGAAACATTTGAAGACTACAGAGGACACAGGACAGTAATCACAATTTACAATATTCGTCTGTGTTTCAAGAATTAAGGTTTAGCTTCTTAAACAGCAACACAACACGTTGTAAACAACCACGCAGGGAATACACAGCAGTTTTTCAGAAAAAGACATTTGTCCACAAGAACGGCAGTAGTCAACATGACCTTTTGAAAGAAAATAAAATACCCACAATATTTTGGTATGTGACTACTGCTCCTTTCTCCTCGCTTTCTTCATTTTGTACCACAAACGAAGGTGCAATTTACTCAGAAACACTTTGCACTTGATATGCCAGGAATGCTCGTAAATGTTTCGCCCCCTTTTCAACACAATTAAATGTAATAATCATTTAAGATGGAAGCTGCTATGATCTTGCTGTACATTACTGTAAGGGTCATCCCGAGCTGAGAGAGAAACAACATCACGACAAACAGGCTGGGATACTTTATAAGATAACTTACGAGGTCGGTCCCAGAAGAATCTTTCCTTGGTCTATAAAATAAATCATTTAACTTTTACAGGAAAGACATTTTGTACATGCCTTCAGAAATGTGTTTTATATTCGACTTAACAAGCATTGATCCAGAGCACTTCTTCATCCGATGTAGCAAGCGGTCAAACGCAGTGAACATGTCTGCTTTGGACAGAGTCCTTAGCGCAGCACTTCTGTTTTGAATCATAGATAGATAGATAATTAGATAGATAGATAGATAGATAGATAGATAGATAGATAGATAGATAGATAGATAG
>NW_004797812.1:64953-68448 GCF_000002075.1 Aplysia californica
CGAGCGCCATAAAAACCTCTACTAAAACTAAGATTGGCTTTCCATCATGATTATTCCGTCGTCAGTTCCTCGACACTGGCAGTGGGTGTTTACTTCGAACTAATTAATTGTGAACTCTGAGTTTGATTCCTGGCGTTGTATCATTCTTGTGAGCTCTTCATTTCTTCATTAATTTTGAACTTTGAGTTTGATACCTGGCGTTGTATCATTCTTGTGAGCTCTTCATTTCTTCATTAATTGTGAACTTTGAGTTTAATACCTGGCATTGTATCATTCTTGTGAGCTCTTCATTTCTTCATTAATTGTGGACTTTGTGAGTTTGATTCCTGGCGTTGTATCATTCTTGTGAGCTCTTTATTTCTTCATTAATTGTGAACTTTTGAGTATGATTCCTGGCGTTGTATCATTCTTGTGAGGTCTTCATTTCTTCATTAATTGTGAACTTTGAGTTTGATACCTGGCATTGTATCATTCTTGTGAGCTCTTCATTTCTTCATTTACACTTTGGAAAATATATGTAAATGTTCCTTCGTGTGAGTTAAAGTATAAAGATGGAAGTAGATTTTTAAAAAAATTAATATAATAAATTATTTCAGAAACGTAAAATATTATCGCAAACTTCATATTGCTGCGCAATTAGATGAGAGAGAGAGAGAGAGAGAGAGAGAGAGAGAGAGAGAGAGAGAGAGAGAGAGAGAGAGAGAGAGAGAGAGAGAGAGAGAGAGAGAGAGAGAGAGAGAGAGAGTATGGCCTAGTGCCCTTTATGATCCTTCAGTTTCATGCATGATTGTGTGTGCCCTATGTATCTGTTCGTAACTATGTTCATCAGTCAGCTTGTCTGTCTCTTGTTTTATCTCTACCATTTACCTCATTCAAAGTAATGCAATGTATTCTCTACCTCCAAAGATATGATATCCCTGCAAAGTAGATTTTTTTTCAAAGGTCTAGAATCTAGTGGTTTGATGAACATGAGTATATCACACCACCCTCTCCAAAACCTTTAGCATATAACAACTCAACGTTATCAAAGTTGTGAGGGTCCAAAATATAGGTTGGCGAATGAAAAATTACGAATATATTAAAAGTATGATACGGTCTGTGTTCACTAATTGTATTTTTGTAACCACCTTTCCCATTAGCCGCTCATGGGTTCGTAAATGTGACATATTCATTGATTAAAGGATAAAGACATTACTGAAAGAGAAAGAGTAGTAAGGAATATAATGCCTGTAATGACTCTAAAGGTTTTTTTTGGGCCTTTGATCTAATGATAAAGTAATATTTTGTTTTAAGAACTCATATTTTAAGTAATGCAATAAGTACTCACGGGTGTTCTTTTTAATGTTATTCCGAGAAGGAAAAACGACCAGAATATTGCCCTAGTAACATGAGGTGATACCAGGAAGCGTTGTGGCCCTCTTAGTTTATTTAAATGAGATTAAGCTACTCTGAAATTTTCTAATGAACGGAGCAAATGAAGGTTCAGTTCAGAAATTATGTCAACGCCAAATCCAGGACAAGACAACCCCGCATGTTACTTTGTTTGACCCCCCCCCCACCTCCACTTCCTTTACCTATAGCTACTCTTAAGTCGTCCCCTGATCTAAAAATATTATACAAAACAGTACCCCCGTACAGCTTGAGCTTGATATAAAAAGAACAAAATAAAATGTAATCCACTGGTATGGACCAATTAACAGAAAGAATACAAGTGACTTGGGCCTAGACAAAGTTTGAACTATACGACAATTTTACATGGCGATGACAAGTCAGTTGGAACTACAGTTCACGGTGACCGACAATGTGGTAGTCAAAGAAAGATTAAGAAAAGTTAAACTCATAGTCGAGTTGCGGGTCTCTCCTAAAATCTATATTTGAATGACATTCCTTAAAAATACCAATACTATCTTCATGACGAAGACTACAATACAATTTTAAAATGTTCCTTCTTTCAAAAGAGTGTCCATCCTCTGCAATGAGCGAATTGTTGTAGAATATCGATGTCGCCACTTCTACTGCTAAAAGGTTTAATGTAATTTCTCAAAACAGAAATTCAATGAGATCAATCTTGGCTTTCATTCTTAGGACACAAATACGTCACTTCCGTAAATGAGGATCAAACGAGTATCAAAACAGACATCGCATCAGCGTCCTTGAGGTATCTTTCAAATGTGACTTACAGGACTGAACCATCTAGTAATGTAAGATCTTTGTAGAAGCAGTTGTATGTCTGTTACGCTCTAAATACAATTTAGATAATAATTTACGAGATGGGCTGTTTTACCCTGCCTGTCATAGCCAACTCGCACTGAGAGGGCCTCAGCGTCTCGTCAAAGAGACGGATATACTAAAAAAAACCCAACTCCTCACACGGGATCGGACTTACGTCTTCTGCATGCAATGTTGAAGCATCTGACCACTACACCACAGACATCGGTTTATGCATATTATTTGACTACAACAGTGGTACATATGGTCACAGTCGTTTTAACGGCGGTATCGATGACAATATCTAAAATCTAAGAGTATCTTGGATACAGTTTACTTTGTGGTAAGGAGACTTACGTTATACACATAATTTCAATATCAGCTTCACATATAGTAATGCTTTTAAATGAATTTAATAGATCTTTTCTCGGGTCCCATTGATAAAATAGAAATAGGGGGAAAAAGTGAAGCACTTCATTAAACCATAGTCAACAATGTCCAAAACATCTGGGCAGATCGTGACTGCGAATTCTGAAATGTAATGGACGTTCAGAAGGTCAATAATCATGTGGAAGAAAATATAGCCTTCGGGTATATAGAGTCATGTACTTTTGAGATAACTAGGTCACCAGCCACTAACCGAAGTCAAACATAAAACAATAATACTATAAAGGCGAATGGCCAATAAAGGTGTTTTGAGGAAATTATTTTAAAGACCGTTTCAGCCCATCGATGAAAGGATACTCTAAAAAATGAAAGCCAGGAATTTGTTATTGTTTCAGAGTTCTAAAACTGAAGGTAGGCCTAACCGTTAAGATTCTTTCTACAAATTTCCCTCTTAACCCCCCCCCTCTCTCTCTCTCTCTCTCTCCCTCTCTCTGTGTGTTTTTCTCTATCACTCTCTCTCTCCCATCTCTCTTTCTATCTCTCTTGGTATTTGGGGGAAGATTTTAGGGATCTTTGTCTACTTCGTTTATATTCTGAGCATTTATCTCATAACTATCCTTTCAGTGTTGAAAGCCGCTTCAAACTCATACCATACAACCTATCCCAGTGGCATGTTACGAGTTATTGAAAAGGAAAAGTTGGAATGTGAACTGTGGGACAAAAGAACTACTACAACAACAAAAACAACAACAAACGAATTCATGCAGTGAAAAAGTAGATTCCTGTAACTCATGGACTTGTATTATCATAATATACTTAGACCATGCACTACAACGTAATTTCGGTTCACCACGGAGCATGCAATGTGGCTCAACGTGTTACCAAATGAAGGACTTGGGG
>NW_004797812.1:68766-70976 GCF_000002075.1 Aplysia californica
TCTCTCTCTCTCTCTCTCTCTCTCTCTCTCTCTCTCTCTCTCTCTCTCTCTTTCTCTCTCTCTCTTTCCACTCTCTTTCCACTCTCTCTCATTCTTTTTTCTTTCACATTGTCTCGTAGGAGTAATATTATCCCATCTGCTCCTAGTCACTCAAAATACCCCTTTCTGCTTGCATGCTCGCTTTTTACACCTTTCTGTCTGTCTTTATCTCTCATTTCATGCACTTTCCCTTCTCTTCTTTCTCGATCCTCATGCAATATATTTTTTCTTTCATTTTTCGTTTTTCACTCTTTTTACGCCTGCTCCTCAGTCCATCTTTCTGTTCCTCTCGTTTCTCCATCCACATGTCTGTTCATAACCCTTTTCTTTCTTTTTTTTTTACTATCGACTCTCTTCCCATCACTCTTATAACGGATCATAGTTTCCCAATTTCTCTCTCCCTTTTTACCCCCCCCCCCATCTCCTGTTCTCCGCGATCCACCACCTCTGCTATCATGATTTCGAGATTTGCAGAAATTACAGAGATCACGTGTGAAATGATAGTATTATAAACAGCCTTCAAATGATTTCATAACCAGCATACTCACTGCTTTCCCCCCTCCCTACCTCCAGGGGGAGAGAGAAAGAGAGAGAGAGAGAGAGAGAGAGAGAGAGAGAGAGAGAGAGAGAGAGAGAGAGAGAGAGAGAGAGACAGACAGACAGACAGACAGACAGACAGACAGACTGACTGACTGACTGACTGACAGACAGACAGACAGACAGACAAGCAGACAGACATGCAGACAGAGACAAAGACAGAGAGACACACCCCAGAGGCACCATCATAGGAAAAGACAAACACAAACATAATTATACACTCGTCCATTCCTATGTTCAACACAAAAGAGGACCACAGAGACCTGAGCAAGAAGTCCCTCACCCTGTCCATGCTTGAACAAAGATACCCACGAGAAGCATGGATAAGGATCTATACAGACGGATCTGCCACTGATGCTGTGAAAAGAGGAGGAGCCGGAGTGTACGTACAATTCTCAAATGGACGGCGACAAGCAGAGGCAGTCCCAACAGGGCGACATTGTACAAACTACAGGGCAGAGACGGAGACTCTAATACATGCAGCAAACATAATCAAGAATGTGGTAGACCACCAAAGCCAAGTAGTGTTCCTAACAGATGCCATGTTAGTACTGCAGGCAATCACTTCCGGCAAACTACCAAGGCTACGAAAAGAAATTGAGGACATCCCATGTCTGAGGATCATGCTGCAGTGGATTCCATCACACTGTGGTGTCTTAGGAAATGAGCAGGCAGACAGGATGGCCAAACTAGGAGCACAGAAAGAGCAACCAGACAACAGCGTTAACTACACAGAAATAAAAACTATTATAAATACACTATTTAAAGTCCCTCAGACATCAGATGAGATGGCTACCATGAGCTGTCCCGCCAAGAACAAGTGATTATCTTCAGACTAAGGACACAACACACAAGACTGAGACAACATATTATGTGCAAATGTTTTAAACTAGTACAATCACCAAAATGCCAGTGTGGAGAGGCGGACCAAACTGTTGAACACATCCTTCAGCACTGCAAGACACACAGGGCCCTGAGACAGGAAACGTGGCCAACCCCACTGACGCTGCAAGAGAAGCTATACGGGCCGACAGATGAACTGAGCAGGACCGCCCAATTTATGACAGATACCAGACTTCAAGTGTGATGCGATCGAGAAGAAGAAGACAAGCATACACAGATATAAAAATAAACACAATAACTAACTACGAAACCAACTACTTCGTAGACTGGTAGCGGCACAAGCTGCTTAACTGTGATAATGAAACAATTCTGCCCCTTATTGTACTCTCACCTGAAAGAAAAAATATGTTGAGAAGTTTAATAACGGAGGAAAAAAACCCCTCGTATATCTGCAGCCTACCCAACCTCCACCCTCTTTCGCTCCCCATCTCTCTCTCTCTCTCTCTCTCTCTCTCTCTCTCTCCCCCCCTCTCTCTCTCTCTCTCTCTCTCTCTCTCTCTCTCTCTCTCTCTCTCTCTCTCTCTCTTTCTTAGCGCGATAACTCGCGGTGGCATCATATTCGAGGAGGCCCGTATAATCGACGTCAGTACAGTCAGACAAGGCGAAACACTATGTGTGATACCGGGCTCCTCTGGACACTGTACGAATACCACAGAAAACATTGTCTCGTT
>NW_004797812.1:71076-76076 GCF_000002075.1 Aplysia californica
AGACAGACAGACAGACAGACAGACAGACTGACTGACTGACTGACTGACAGACAGACAGACAGACAGACAAGCAGACAGACATGCAGACAGAGACAAAGGCAGAGAGACACACACAGATAGAAACGCAGACAGACTCAGAGGCAGAGACAAAATGATAAATTGTGACCTTGTTTTTTTTTTAACGTTGGTTTGCTCCCTCTACTAGGATTTTCTTACTTTGTCGGTGGCGTTGTTGGATTTTTTAATTTTTTAATTTGTTAAAATCTTTTTTTTGGTGGGAGGGGTGTCTAGGGTTTAGGCAAAATACTGGCTGGTTCGACTGGCCCACTCACTACCAACAGGCGTACAATGGGACACAGCATCCCAGAGGACATAATATGGAGATTCTCGATAAAACAACTCCCTGCAGAAGATCAAACTCACATCTTCTTTGCGCAGTTAAAAAGGCTAATAATTCAAACCCCAAACGCTGATGTGATTGTAATAAAATAAACATTAAAAAAAAATTCAGAATGATGAATAAAATGAATACCCCTCCCCCCTTCTAGAAACACAAGGTGAGAAACACGACATACGCAAGCTATGAGTAGACACACTTTTATAAAATGCTTGCAGAAAACAAATAAAATGCTTGGTGAAATCGGAAAATCCCAAAACACGATCCAAACAAGTTGTGGTACTTGTGGGGAAACAATGAGTGCCCCCTTAGCACGAGACCGAATTCCAGGACACAATTCCACCTCCCAAGGCCCACAAATAGACATCCTATTGCCAACCCTGTTCGACCAATCAAACAACCACTTTATTTCCATCAAATATACATCTCTTTCTTCTAGCCACTCATCCCCTACCCACCTTCCCGCGTCAGGCGTTTCCTTTTGTCCAGCCTCTTATAATATTTCTCTTTCCTTCCTTACCACAACCCCGCACCCTCCACCCCCCCCCCCCCCACACACACACACACACACACACACATCTTCACTACTTGGAAATGCATTTTGCCAAAGAGATGTTTGTATAAAAGCTAATCCTTCCCCCCCCCCCCCCCCACTTCCTTCCGCTTTAAACCCTTATGCATTCCTTCTCCAGTCATAATGTTAGTTTAAAATGTTATCCTTTTAAGCCATTTCCAGAAGAGAAAGATTATAGTGCTCTCTCTGGTTGTAAACAACTAATAATTATTCTCATTATTATTCCCATTTCCTTATTTGGCAATTCGGCCCACAGTTCACGTGCCTCTTAAATGACCTTGCATTGCTGAAGAGGTGTTAAACCCCCATACCCGTAACAGAGTATTAAGGATCTAAAATTACGTCGAATGGGGGCATAAACACCTTCATTTAAGGAAATAAAAGATTTTGAAAAAAATACAAATAACCAGAAACTGGCTTCACTTTCGTCGTGGTGTATAAAAAGACAAAACAAAACAAAGAAATACACAACTCCTTCCTTACTTTTCTACTATTCTTTTCCAACAGGAAGAGATCGTGCACTCTGAACCTGGGCTTTCATTGTCAAACAGAGGAGATCTCAAACTTCGCAGATATGTACGACTTCCTCTCAAGTCCTCTGAGCCCGGGCAAGAAACGCTCGGTGAGGGCAGTGGCTTGATGGCCCCCACACACCGCCACTGACAACCTCGCGGGCAGGTAACGAGTCTTATGTGATTATCATGCTATGAAGTAGTTAAATGTGCTAATCCCCAAATGTTGTTTTTTTAAAAGCTGCAGTTTCACAATCTGTGGTATGGGTTGAATACACTCAAAATATTTCGTCAAAATTCAACTTTTAAAAGGTGAAAACACCACTACAATAAATACACAATGGATGTACAGTGGTTTAAAGAAGGAAATAATTTTCGTTCTCCAGTAAAATTTTTCTTTCTAGGCTTAGTGAATTTTGACAACTTGCCGACGATGGGTCCAATCAGCACCCGACAAAAGGCGATCTTGCCACACATTTCAAGTCACCATACACACATCAGGAACACTAATGTGCATTCTTATTTCATAAAAAGTATGTGGTAACCTGCCTTTTAAAATAAATATTCGCAAAACACAACTGAAAAATGTGTATGAAAAACGAAATTATGGGTCACTTAAAAAAAGCCATAGCACAGCACGTGTACAAGTCTTGTCGAAGGACCAGAATTTGTGTCCTCCGTGAGTTAAAATTGTTAGGATGCTTAACAATAATGATATTGTAATTAGGCGTGTAATATAATTTTTTTTAGCAGAAAATACTACGAGTATAAGCACACGGTTAGCTCTTCCGCTGGAAGACAACAATAGTGCAATGTTTATCTACAATGTAACTTACTATCTTTCCATAAATGGATGTCTTCAGTAGAAATGCTTTAGCAGGGTGTCCAAAACGACATGTTTTTTTCCACGATAACTGATCTTCCAAAATTCCACACCTCCCTTTTTTGTAATTCAATCGCTCTTATTCTAGGAATAGTTAGGTTTCAGTATGCTTCACAACAAAAACTGCCAAACTATCCAGGCATACTACGTGTCTGTATGTTCTCTGCATATGTGCCATTTATGTGTGTGTGTGTGTGTGTGTGAGTGTATGTGTGTGTGAGTGTGTGTGTGTGTGTGTGTGTGTGTGTGTTTGTGTGTGTTTGTGTGTGCACGTGTGTGTATGTGTGTGTATGTATTTGTATGTGCCGTACATGTTAGATCAGCTACGTGAGTGCGCAGACGTCAAAATCCCAATAACAGCTCTCCCCATTTAGTTGGTTCTCAAATAACGTCAGGGCGTGGAATTCTTTTTAAATAGGTGTTTTTATGCCCGTACCAATGCATTTTCAAAACATTCGACCCCGACTGTCAGGATCAACCCGGGGTGAGGAGATGCAACGTCCCAGCAGAAAGAGCGAACTTTTCGATTAAACCTTTCCCTACTTAGAAATCGAAGCCAGGTATTCTGTGTGAGATAACGAAGCGTCTAAGCGCTACAGCAGGAAGGTATTCAAATGTTTTAATACATCATGTTCACATCACTCTAACGCGCTCCTTTGTTTTTTCACTGACAATAAACACTCTTATTTTTTTCCTTCAAGGTACACAGTACACCTTACTTCAATGTATCAAGACCTGCTATCAAGCTGCCGAGAGCAAAAGGATCTAAGTCCTTTGCCAAAAATTGCTGTGCAGAGGCACGTTACCTGGATCAAAACTACTGAAAGATGTTAGTCTCATTCAGTTGTTCTCTCTCTACATATGTATGATGTTTCATAGGTTCTGTCTTACAGAGAACTCATTTGATTGAAATACATTTGCTGGTTTTGTTGCTGTTTTGTTTCAGAATAACTGCATACTGTCGTGGTTCATCGTGTAAGGGGATAAAACATAACAGCGTAAACATCTATGTCTTCACGGGTTTGATTTGCCAAACATTATTTGGGCGTCTCCTACAGAATGTGCTC
Organism: Aplysia californica; assembly: GCF_000002075.1. Taxonomy (NCBI): domain Eukaryota; kingdom Metazoa; phylum Mollusca; class Gastropoda; order Aplysiida; family Aplysiidae; genus Aplysia; species Aplysia californica. The sequence goes on from NW_004797812.1 coordinate 74,510, forward strand.
CTTTTTCCCCAGTGTGCGAGATAAGACATTGATCTGGAGTCTGGTTTTTATTTGGTCGGTTTGACTGGCTCTGAACTAAACATAAGTTAATTCATGTACTGCCAAAAAGTGAACACCTCATATGGACAGGTTTGTGGAAAAAGGAAATAACATTTTTATAAAATGTCTATAAAAACCAAGACGTGTCTGAATACTAGATCTTTCTTAATAATTACAACTGTAAATTAGAATGCCAGGCAAGAGTTCCCCCGTCCTGATGCTGCCCGGGTTTTGAAATGTTGCTACGAAGTAAAGAATTTTGTCCCCCCCCCCAAAAAAAAAAAGAAAAAAAAAAGAAAAAAAAAGGGGAAAAGCAAGAAATATGAAAGTAAGGAAAATTTAGGTTTCACCCAAAAGATTATCTTTAACCTGCACCTTCAGTTTAGCCCTTGTCTTTGATCGTCCTCCATCCCGATATCCTATTTCGTTCTCTTTTTAAAAAGAATAATATATAATCCTGATAACTAGAAGGCCTGTAAAAAGGTTCAAATATATCTGCTTTTTCCTTCGAACAGAGAAGTTCCCTAACAACAATTTTACTCAAGTAACAGGTCACCGTTTTACTAATTTGGAACAAAAATATTATGTATTAACCAATTTCCTAAATTTGTATCTTCGTCTTGAGCATTCATTACTTGTAATTACTTTTATTGTTTACACTGAATAGTTATTCCCACATCATTGACAACATTTCCTTATAACGTGTAACTTCATAAAAAGTAAGTATCACATTCAAACATTATTCAAAAATGCGTTTTTGGCTATTATAATACTTTTGTGAATTCGTTTTCAGAGAAAGACGTTCGTAAGTTTGATTTACATCGTATGAAATGAATATTGAAGGACAGGCCTGGTATGTGGAGAATAAAGATATCCTTTTGGAACAGTGGCACACTCGACTAGTGTATTCATTTGTTATTTGTTTCGTTTGTATGTGTGTTGTTTAGTCTAGGACATTAAAAAATGAACTATTTCCTTGCTTGACCCAAATTCACCCAGAACAATAGAACCATTTTGAAGCTAAACAAATTGTTAATTTTATAGTCGTGTGAGGGTTAAACTCCCCATTCAACACAGTAGGGTTATTAAAAAGGCAGGACCTCCAAATTTAACATCCATCTCTGAAAAGGCAGAGCGAATTGGTTGAAAGCCTCGAAAACTCACCAAAACAATCCAAGTTTAAAAACACAATGTTGAAGATTCTAACTAAGGCCGCCCACTCTACAGTCCAGTGTAATCGCCACTGAGCAAATTGGGCGCCCAGAGAAATTGCCCTCGTACTCAGAGGGGATCGAGGAGGAAAAGCAAGACAAGAAAATAACGATGAAACAGGAAGGTTATGATACATAATTGTAGATTCATCCGTCTCTGTGTTATAACTCAAGCTCCTGACGTGTGCTCTTTCAGCCTGTGATGGGGGTGCAGCCCCAGCCGGTTGGACGTGGGTTGAGGGGGGGGGAGAGAGAGAGAGAGAGAGAGAGAGAGAGAAAGAGAGAGAGAGAGAGAGAGAGAGGGGGTGTGGGGGGGG
>NW_004797812.1:81076-98680 GCF_000002075.1 Aplysia californica
CTCTTGTTGCTCACAGTGAATCAACCCTACAAACAATGATGGACCGCCTATCAACAGCATGCAAGGTCTTTAGCTTAGTCATCAGTGTTAAGGGGGGGGGGCTATACCTGAAGGCTATCCCACTTATTATTGGACTGAATTTTACCACATTTGACACATATAACAAGCATAGTATGGAGTCTTTAAATCCGCAATCACATTTGAGAAAAAGTTTCGTTTCCATGGATACGGCGGCCATATTGGATTTTGTTGACATGTCTTACGTAATGAATACCGTACTTATCGCTGATGGACATTGAATGTTTTCTTGCATACGTGTTTACAAACATTAGATCTAAAGATTCGTCTGCTGTTTTTTTCCTAAACGAATTAGAATATTTTTAATGAATTTTTTCCTTGGGTAGCATTTAAGTTTTCAAAAAATCCGTAAAAATCCCCACTCCAGACACCACCACCAAAATTCTATTCCATATATCAAAAATTCAACAAGCAAATGTTTTGTAATATATCTTCTCTTCCTTCTGTGAAATTTTCATGAAGATTGGATGAAAAATGGTGGAGTTATTCAAAAAAGTATAGAGAAAAGTCGCGTTTTGAGAAAACGGCCGATAAAGAAAAATAAAATGCTGACTTTATGAGGAAATGGCGATGACACACATGCCCGGTATGGGAAAAAATACGGCTTTTGGGGATTCTTATGTGGTGAAATAGTTGTAGGAAAGGCTGAGAAAGCTAAAAATGCCCGCAACTCAAATTCCATAATTTTGAGCCGAATTTTGACTTTGGGGGTGTAGCCCCCCCCCCCTTAAGAAAACAGTCATCCTTACTCAAGAAGGTGCAGAGCAGAGCCATATATGGCTTAACGACAAGGAACTTGAGAAAGTGGACAAGTTCTTTTACCTGGAATCTACCATCAGCTATACTGCATCACCTGATTATGAGATCAACATCAGGATAGGGAAAGCAGCAACAACTTTTGGAAGGCTGACAAAACGTATATGGGAAAATAAAAGATTAACCATAAAAACAAAAGTCAAGATTTTAAAAAAGTATGTGTACTCTGCACGCACTCCTTTAGGGATCTGAAACATGGACCTTGTACAGCAGGCAAGAAAAACGCCTCGATATTTTCCATCTCAGATGTTGCCGCAAGATCTTAGGCATTTCGTGGCGTGACAAGGTTACAAGTGTTGAAGTGTTGGCACGGGTAAACCTCCAGAACATGACAATACCCTGTGTTTAAGAAAATTTAGATGGCTGGGCCATGTCAAGAGAATGGACGACAACCGAATTCCGAAGCAAATTCTCTATGGTGAACTTGCCCAGGGAAAGAGACCAAGAAGAATACCAGAATAGAGATACAAAGACACCTGCAAAAGCAGCTTATCTAAGCTTGGAGTAGATGTTAGCATCTGGGAAGAAATAGATGAGGACAGGAAAACATGGAGGATAAAGGAAAGAACTATAATAATAGAAAGCAGCCTTAGAAACAACCAGGCTGAGAAGCGGCAAATACAGAGTTTCGGTCCACGTCACTGACATGCAAGCACTGCAACAGAATCTGCGCTTCCAAAATAGGAAGAATTAGCCCCGAAAGAGGCAGCACGAAGACAACCTTGAGACCATCTTAAGCTAAATTGACCGTCTGCCTAGACGAAAAGAGCCATACACGTGTATAAGAAGATGAGGTCACTTCCTTTTAAGTAGATCTATGTCTAAACCAATCTTTCTGATTGTAGCACAACATTTCTTTGCATTCAGATCTGGCATAATGCATTCTACCAAAGATAGAGAAACGAATCACTGAGGAGGAAGTTTATTTCTTGATTGTTGCCAAATGTTAGTAGTTCTTTCCTGCGCTCGCGTGTTTAGTGATGCTTAGGTTGTCGTATAACTTAGATAGGTTGTAGTATAACATAAATAATTATACAACTCTTTCGAGATGCTGTGACACTTTATTTGACCCAAAGACATGATCATCGACATTCTTATATTAAAATAATAAAAATGCATGTATACAAGAGATTCTAAAGGATTTTGATTGATGACTGTTTAAGGTGCCGGCTTTTTTATGCTCCGATGCTCTGACAGCATTTTGCCATTCTTTACTGAACCAGCAACTGTTTTTCCTTCGTTTGGTGGATAATTTTAGTGCGCTTTTCGCTTTCTTTTCACAATAAATAAAACTAAGACCCTGAGATGAATTCCAAAGTGGATTATCTCACTGGGAAATTCCAAGTAGAACACACTGGAGTCCACTTTCTCGAGAGGAAAAGTTATTTTCCCTCGAATTTCTCGTTTCTTGTAGATGAGACACTCGAGTTGGCTCTGATAAGCAGAGTGAAAGCAGCTAAACTGTTTATGTTCATTTGTGACAAAAAACGTAAACATCATAAAACGTATCAACCTTTCTTTTATTTAGATTGATGGAGTACGCTGTGGGAATTTTAAAAAACTCAACCAGATCTTAGATTGACCATGCACGAAACGTCTGAGGCCACATCAGGGTCCCGAAATGTCTTTATCCGTGCGGACGTAAGCCACAGTGTTATAAGCACAGTTTGCGGAGAGCACGTTTTCACAGACAAACCCACCTTGGAGTATACAAGCTTTGGTTGAACGCACAAGTTCAATTGCAACATCGACAGAAACAAAACAAAGCCCTAAATAGTATCAGTTCCACTAATTTTTGCTTCTCCAACTATACACAAATACAGGAGATTTGTGGTACTTTTGGACCGGCACATTGTTCGTAGAGATAAAATGAGTTCAATGCCCTACTGGAAACATCGAGTCTATGGTGAGCTTATGATCACCAATTCTTTTCTCGTAAATTTTTGTATTCCACTCAGCTAGGTTGGTCCAGAGAAGCAAGCACAGGCAAGCCTACTAAATGATGTAATTGGATCTATGGAGGCTTTTGTAAATTCATAGTCTTACAACCCACATTCTAAAACACCCTTCAGTTCCAGGTACATACACTGAAAAGACAATTTAATCTGTTATTGAGACTGGTCCGATTCAGTTCATTTAAGTTGTGGGGTTTTAATTTGGTATTGTCCCTGATAAAAAAAGTTCCTCCCAGCGCTCTTCCTGAACAGGGAATCAAGTCCAGATCATACGAAATGACTAACATCCTGCTTATTTGAGAGTTAAACTTAGAAAAGCAACAACCATCAAAAAACAAAATTACAAGCAAAAAAAAAAAAAAACTTTAAAAAAGCAAACAAAAGAAAACAAACAAACAACTGAGTGGCGTTGAGAGACTATCTGCAGAACGTGTCTTTCAACGTTATTTTTCCGGAGTTGGTTACCTCACTCAGAAGTGCTGTCCAGGAAGCGAGAGAAGCAAAGACTCCTCATCATCTCCCGATACTTTGAGCTGAACTTGTAGTAGACAAAACTATTCACAGCGGCGCTTAAGTAAGTAAGGATGGTTCCAATGGCATTGCTCGCGAAATGAGTGTTGTGGTATCGCTTTCCGCTGGCATATTCTGACACTACTCTTCCCACAGTGTAATTGACGATGGGAAAGAACCGAGTGGTAACAAAGATGGCCGCTACGAGCGTGACCAGCCTCACAACTTGTATTTCCTTTGCGTTAAAAGTTGAATTATTGTTTGTCTGCTTTGTTTTGTTGGCGTTTTGCGTGGAGTCGTTTTCAAGCGTTTGTGTTGAATATGCCATTGACGTTTCTGTCGTCGAAGTTGAAGTGGCCGTTGAGGAGTTCTTGCTGCGGAATTGCGACTGCTTTTTTAATTTCCGGATCAAAGAGACAACACAGATGAGTGAAATAAATACACACGTGTACAAAATAACGTTTCTGTTAACGAGGTCATGGAAAGCTCTGGCTTGGCTGTACCCAGATTTTCTCACAAGGATCAGACGAGCCTGAATTGTTGTATTTGCTGACCACCAACGCAGTTCTTGCGTGGAAATCATAGGCAGACTCATGCCGAAACTGACTGTAGCTAAAATACCTATAGCAATGTGCGTGCGACGAAGCGAAAATAGAAGTCTGAAATGTAAAGCCTTTGTAACACAACAACATCTGGCTACAGCAATATAGGTGTTGGTGAATAAAGACATGTTGTAAAACGGAATGGAGAACCAATGGGTATAAGTGTTCACAGCCCATGTAGGTGTCTCCACATAGACGCTCAGGAACCTTATCACGCAAATGTATCCGATAAAGAGAAATGCAAAAAGATCGGAAAGGGACAAATAGAAAAGCGATACAGTAACTGGATCACGGAGTCCCATCATGAGAAAGATGCAAACGTTGAGACTGTTGGTAGTCAGTCCAGTAAATACAGTGATCGTGAGGAGCCAGTACTGGAACATTGACACATGGTAAAAAACATAATCGCTGATAAGACCAGGAAGAGTCCCCTCCTCCGCAAGGACATCTTCTGCTGTCGTCAAGTTATTCGTAGGCATGGTTATCGAAGTAAATGTCTCTTTAACTTACTGAACAATTCAGGCGTAAGACGTGTTACGTCGAAGATTAAATGTTATTCAAATAAAATAGCCAATTTAAAGCCGGAGACACAATAACGGTATCTTGTATCTTTGAGAGACAGTGAATATTTTCAAAAGCACGCTTTTTTGCAACTCAGCACGCTCAGTCGGAGTAGGATCTGTAGCCTCAGGTTCTTAAGTTCTCAGAGTTACGAAAGAGCGCAAAGCTAAGAGTTCGGCGAAACAAATGCTCTAAAGTCGAAAACAAAGTTCTTTGTATCAAGAGCGACCTTCGTACATCATCTACTAAACAAAGAAGATCACGGAATTATTGTCGGGTGGAAGAATATATAACAGTATTTTAGCAAACATAACCATTAAAATATCAATTTACAGTCTTCATTTTCGACGACAACACAGGGAAAAGGAAAGTCTAAGTCGAGGTCATTAGTACTTTTGCTTAATTAAACAATAATTTACCATACTGCGTGAATATTGCAACTAATACCAAAAACAAATTAATGAGACAACCGTGTTATCCATTCATATTTGCTTATCACATTTCTTGTCACTAAAAGTGCTCGATACAAAAGTAATTGGAAACATTCTGACATTTTGGCAGTCTACACATAATTGACGGGAGACTTGGTGAATCGTTATGGTAATGAACCTTCAAGTTGTGGGGTAATATTACATTATTTGTGCTACCAAAGTTCGGTAATCTAATGTCATCAGTTGATTAAAGAAATAAAGAAAGTCTGCATGACACATATCTTATTAGAACAATTAAGACATAATCGTAGAAAATTTCACAACTGCAATCCATTCCTGTATCTTCTCCTTTCTGTGTTTGCTCTACGGCTCTCAGGCAAAGATGACCTTTCCTTAACCAAATCTCACAGACAATGGAAGGGTGCTCAGAGAAGGCTGATCAATGCGTAATGCATGTGCCACAGACGTTTTTACGTTAAAAGTCTGAGCGAGTTTAATAGAGATACACCACATTTCAAAAAGAAATACGAGAAGGTACGCAAAAGAGACGAGGACAGTAGGAAGACAAAGACTACAAACAACGACAGCATAAAGTCAAGGACAGCATGATCGTGGGATCAGTGCACCAGAGCAGCTAAAAACCAAGATAGTATGAGTATGAGTTGACTCTCATATTTCTTATATTCAGTTTTAGTGCGAATTTAACGGTATTTGCAAGACAAATAGATGTCTCCTAAAGGCTCAGGAACTTTATCACGCAAAAATATCCGATAAAGAGGAAAGTATTTGCGCCATCATATCAATTAAACTCACATCTTAAGGTCATCAGCTTACAAAACGAAATTTATTTTACCATTCATCAAACATAAAACAATGGGTGAAATGGACATTTTGAATATGCCTGGAATGTTTCGCCCAGTAGTTTAAGAGAGAGCAAATTCTTTAATTCATTCAAATGTCAGCTTGTCATTCCTGTTTTATAATTTACGAGATATGTTTAAAAAGAGGTTTCCTTTTGGTCAGGACACAATGTACCTATTCTATTATGTTCTGTTGTATTTGTAAAGCGTTCAGAGCGCCTGTGTGAGTATTTATTTTAATCGTCTTGAGCGCTATACAAATGACATTCAAATGACCCTACGTATCATGCAATTATGGAAAGTCGGTGAAGGCGGTTCAGAATGGTAGGACTGTCCAGGAAGCATCAGACTTAGGTTTGTCAAAATCAACACCTTGTCTTTGTGTGCAGAAGGTGAACATACTGACTGACGCAAGGCTCAAATGATATTTTTGCGCACTAATAAACACTATTTTCATATCATATCAAAAAAGCAATTTGATTTCGATCGTATCAGTCATGGTCAATGAAGGTTGAGATGGATTATAACAGCCCTGGAAAGATACTCAATAAAAATTCTACCCATAGTAGAATCCAACCTCATTTATTCTGCCTGCGACAGTGAAGCACATAACCGCAATAAAACTGATGCCACTGCGGTCGTTTGTGAAGAACTTTGTTAGAAACTTTTTTTTTTCGAGAAAAATCCAGAAGAGAGAAGATGAGTTCTGTATCAAGATTTAAAACTATTGAGAGTTTTACGGTGTTCGCAACACTAGTGAGAATGACATTTAGGATTGGATCTGAAACTAATAAAACACTTGCAGCTTTTATGAGCTCAGGCATCAACCAATGGCCAACATAATCCCCAGGTGAATGAGTTGTTAAGCACAAGTGGAGTCAGCAGCATTGTATTTCAATATTTGTGAGAGCAGAAATGATCAAGTAGCCTGGATATAGTACAATGTGCAATGGCAGCCGGGGACTGTGAAAGATGGAGGGTCATTACCCGTCAATCTCTGAGTCAGAGATGACACCTCCAGAAAACAGAAAAATTGATCAAGAAAGGAGGCAGAAAAGGTCTCTAAGCTGTCCAATGTCTTCTCTCTTACTGTGCTGTAGCGATTAACAGTCTTACTTTTCCTTAGCTTTAACAAACACCTGCTCTGTGTTCTTTGTGCCTCCCTTTATCTCAAAACAGACTGTCCATGTCAGATGGCTTTTTGTGAATTTCCGGCTTAAAGAACTCACCTAGAAGCAAACTACACATGGGCTTCTTGTGAAAGGAAGTATGATGTTCCTCTGTACTCGAAGCATGGAAAAAAAACGTTGTATATAAAACAGCTAAGACATAAAAAAAGAAATGTATGAATGATTACCCACTGGATTATATAAAAAATGTATCAAACAATATTCCACTTACTTTGTTTTCGAGTTTGCATTAGATGAACGGCGCACAAGACGAAACATGCCAATTACAACAGTGATGAAGTAAATAACAAGTTCATTGCTTCTATCGGCTCAAAAACAAGTCTTACTGTTTCAGTTCGGGGGAGGGGGTATGTGTATATATGTGTGTGTTGGGGGGAGGGGGGGAATTACTCCAGGACAGCTCTACCTATGAGATTATTCACATTCTTAAGCTCGTGCACACATTATTCTCAGATTGTTCCTCTGCTCAGCTTTTTGGAAAGTCAAGAAAATGAAACATATTCCACAGCTCATCTCAACAAATCAATATCAGTCCAAAACGACCGATACGATTTCAGGATAGAATACGTACCGTAGGCCTATAGACTGTGGCATATTCTTGAACATAGTCAGGTTGTCATTGCTTTCCTTAGAATCTCCATCACAAGCCAAAACATTTCCAAACAATGAACAGCTCCTTCACGTCTTCTACTTTACTCATAATAAAACAGAACAGCGTGTACTTTCAAATGGTGCACAGCTTATTTCAACTGATCCTATCAGCCCATCGCACTGGTAAGACTGCTGGAGATTATGTATATATATACTGTGCTCATGTCTACACCACTTTTTTAAACAATTGGAATATGGGGCCCTTATTTAAATCATTCTTCAATTTAATCAGCACCGCTGGTGAATACCAAAAAAGAAGGTATTATAAGTGTAGCACAGTGGCAGATACCCTTCTGTCACATAAAGAACGAAAGGAAAGAAAGCTATACATATTCGATGTATACTGTCCATATAATCATGATACCTGTGTTGTCCACCCCCCCCCCCAACAAAATACCCCACAAAAAAAACAAAAAAACCCCAACCCCAACCCCCCCCAACATGCTGTAAGTAAGAACGTTTTTTGTTTGATCCGATAAGAATCATATCAACAACTGGTCGCACACTAACATTGTTATGTAATTCCTGGGAACAATCGTTTCAAAACAGGATTTGAAATCTCTAAGCAGTTTTTTTTTCTTTGAGTAGGCTAGGTCTTTTACGGTACTATCGACTCAGTTTTGATCATCTATTCGCAGTCTCCAAACAGAGTTAAATATGACAAAAACTTAAGTTTTTAAGTAAAGGGAGGCATATTGACATAATAAAGATATTTTAGTGCTGGGAATAGAGATTAAGACAGACGGACAGAAATAACAGAGGAAAAGTAAAGAAGCGGGACCTACCAGGGGTGCTCTCCAACCACTCGCAGTCTTAATTTGCCCTCAAAGAGTAAGACAACATAATTACACACTCTAGAGCAATTATCGAAAACTTAAGTCCAGCCAGCTGCTCTACTCTACTGTTTCTAATGAAAGAGCCTGTGAAGAAATAGTTCAAACCTACAAATATCAACTCTTTGACATTGACTCGAAGACAATCTTCAATTTTAAACTGGACAAGAGAAATTAGCTGGAAGAGAAAAGGAAACCACTGCTCCTGAGCAACTTCAAATTGACCCCAAAAGGCTGTGTTCCCATACGCTTGCGAGGTTCTCTGGATACCTTTGAGGTCTACAACAAAGTTCAGGCTGTGAATATGACAAATTAGTGAGGAGAGATTTGATTCTTTGAAAAAGGACACATTCAATAAGGAACTGAATGCTAAACTGATCAAGAGTTGCTGAGGCATGCTAGTACCGGAATATGACTAGAGCTCTTTTTTTTAAAGACAGTAAACATTGCGCGATCAAGCTGGTATTCGCCCAATACCAGTGCCCGTACATACAACCATGCTTTCAGGAACTACTCAAAGTTAACGCGACGAAAATCTGGCGGAAATCAGATTTCGGGTTTCAGCGGACTCCACCGTAGTTACCGGTGTCCGTGGTGTAGTGGTTACACGCTTCGATGTCGCACGCAAGATACCCGAGTTCGATTCCCAAGTGGGGAGTCCTTTTTATCCAGTATTTTTTTCTTACTGCTGGGATGTTGTATAACTTTAACAGACTGAAAAAAAACCTTCCACCCCCCCCCTTAAAATATGTCAGATAAGGTAGATGGTAAGATATAAAAGTTAAAACGTCATTTTTTTCCTCATCCATTAAACTCCAACCATCTTAATCATCTTGTAATAATGCATTTCTATTACCTTCAAAGCATGCATGTAATATCAGAAAACAGTGGGATTTTTATCAGCATACTGATCAAGTACATCTAGCGATTAATGATAATGATTATTTATTTTGTATGCCACGACGCAGTGAAAATCAGCGCTTGTCAATTTTGGGCTAAATGGAGTTAATAGATATAATCTCAAAGCTTGCTCATTTTTCTTTCTCTTGATGAAAAAGATACTGATCTTTATAGAATAGAATTGCGAGATATTTGTGATTGAAGGAGATAGGAGTCACCTGGTATCAGATATAAAATAAGAGAGAGAATATGAATGCCAAAGTTTGGGGACTTACATAGCTAGAGTGTGCTTGAATACTAGCAAATTTACCTTTTTTGTGCCTTTGATCAATGCTTTTGAGTAAAATTTCCCCCAAATAAAATGTTGCCTTTTAAATAGGTGCATAAGGTGTTTACCCTAAAATGAAAATGAAAATTGACAAAATTGCCCTACAGGAGGAAAAAATGAGTTTCTTCAAAGTTCAATTTTCCTTCACCAGATTTCACCACAATGACTCACATAGTTGTTACAATGTACTTATGTGTAGAGATGTGCGTGAAAGAGAAAGGATGGCATGTAAGAATGAATATGCACGTGGTTACACGCCAAACCAATTTGCCAGCATCTGGACAATGAAAATTATTCCTACCTCACCACTCCGTGTGTACTGGCCGGTCACCATTGTCAGCTGCACCAGTGGCTTCCTTCCCTGACTATGAAGTAGTGCTACTTCTGCTGTTTCACTGCCTACTGACCGCCTGCATATTATAACCACAGCTTGCACTTTTCCCACAAAAACAAACATTGGCCCCCAAAATAAACATTGGAATGAAAGAAATGCCTGGTCTTATTTGCAAGTTCTAAAATAATAACTAAAAACAAAACAAAACATTACAAAACAAAACAAAAAGCGATTACTCAGCATGTCAAAGCACCGTGGACTGACAAAATTTTACTAAAAAGCAATATCGAACGAAAGTACCCCCACAAATGCACACGACTCTATTGTTCATACACAGCGTTTTAATTATTTTTTTTGTGGGGGGCGTTTCCGGTCCAAGCAAAGTGGTCAATACGTTATTTATTACCTTTGAAAATAATATATGTTTACACTTTGTCTAGTTACCGGGCCGCAGAACTAAATTATCACGTACATGCACGATGAGTTATATCACGTCTGTCTATCTATCTATCCATCCATCCATCCATCCATCCATCCATCCATCCATCCATCCATCCACCCTTCCATCCATCCATCCATCCATCCATCCATCCATCCTTCCTTCCATCTATCTATATCAATCCATCTATCTATCCATCTATTTATGCATCCATCCTTTCATCCGTCTGTCTGTTCATCTATCTATCGGGAGCTGTAATTCATTGCTCGTGCGCCAGTGGGGCTGCCAATACTGAAAAGGCGTTGCCTCTAATTTTTCATTATATCTTCAAACAAAACGGTGTCTGCCAGTTCGTCAATAGCATTTCAACAAGACAGCTTAACTTTGGTCCCAAAAAATCTTTGTATAAAGTGCATTGTTTCACAGTAAAATCTTTCCATGATGATATCAGTGAGCAATTTTTTTTTCTTTCTGGTAAGTGCCGTACGCGCTCACAACTGCATTATAATGTCATATATTACACGGGACACATTAAATTGAGCCTTTTTCAGTTAGGTAGGAATTAATTTTGAATTTTGCGCGGTTGACGGCCTAAGCCTACTTTTATCGATTTTAGGACCACCAATGGATCTTTAACGTACACAACTTACAAGACCTCCGAGATTTTTTCGTCCTTATCCGAGATCAAGAAGGCTAGGTGTAGATCTTTCCTACCCTAAGATAAGAGTGTTGTTGAAAGACAGCAGTAAGAAGTAGCCAAGGAATGGCAGTAAAAAGACAGCAGAAAGAGTCAGGAGTCCAAAGTAGGGCCAAAGACAGGAGAAGGTGGGAGCAGAAAGTGAAGAGGAAAGCAGACGACAAAACATGATTAGAGAGCAGGAAAGGTGAAAATAGAACATACATATTTTAGAGAAGAAAATTTTCCGCCACTGTCAGGTTTCGAACCCGGGACCTACAGAATGAGAGGCAACCACAGTACTTCAAGACCACGAGAATCCCCAGTGATGGGAGTGATGTGGAAGTGGGCAATGCTGTCGAAGACGGCTTTTTTACTTTGGAGGGTGTAGCTGTTGTCTGACCAACCCTATAGACCATACACGAGCCGACAACTGGATTTGGGAATTGTTCTACGATGGTGTAGCAGTGGACGTTTTTTTTCAAGATCAGTGGACGAATACAAATCTCCAAGGACGAACTCCTCATCAGTTCAGAGGTATGATCTCTATATAATCAGCCCACTTGATCTAAATATTAAAGTTAAATAGAGACAAAATATATATTTACCATAATAAATCGAAGAAAATTTTACTTTACTTTTTTTTCTTCCGCTTGCACCGGTGGGTGTCGCGGGGAGACACAGACGTCTCTCTGCTACAAGGAGAGTGGCTTGTAAAGGGGGCGGGGGGGGGGGGACTTCCTTGAGCTCTGAAGGTGTCTGCCACAGATTCGCTGCAGTGTCGCCTTGGTCGTCCTCTGGCTCTCCAGCCAGAAATTTTGATGTTGTATACTCTCAGAACTGGTTGGTTTGAGGGCATCCGTGTGAGGTGTCCGAACCACTTTTTTCAATGTGTGGTAGGACTGGTGTTGCTCCTACCATGTCTCTTATGATTTCATTTTTTTTCTTGTCTCGTCTTGTTTTGTTAACCGCTCTTCTTAAACATTTCATTTCTCATGTGACCAGCTTCCTCTCGAGGACTTTTGTTCAGGACCATGTCTAGCAGTGACATGTGAGCATTAGTAGGAAAATGGCGTTGATGAGCTTCGCCTTGGTGCTCGTGGGGATATTGGGAAGTTTCAGGAGAGGGGCGAGTTGATAGCTGACTGCATTGGATTTATGGTATCTTATCTCTATTTCTCGATCTAATTTTCCACTTTCTGTGAAACTGCTGCCTAAATATTTGAATTCGCTGCTTTATTTTAGTTGGGATTCATTGATGTTGATAACAACTTTTTCTGGTCTCCTGCTAACTGTCGCGACCTCGGTCTTGCTCACACTGATCTTTATGTCGTATTTCTGGCAGCTCGCGTTTACACTGCTCATATGCTATTGTAGTTGAGTCTTGTTGTTCATCATTGCCAGGTGGTCTGTAAACATGAGTTCGTTGAGTGTCTCTGGGTCTGGAAAGGCGTCCATTGTAATCTGACCAAAGAAACACAAAGACTAAAAGGAAAATTATCAGAACATCTCACAATATTTGAAACAGTCTAGCACGAACATAGCGAATCGATTTTTGGGTCTAAAATCTTTTCTTAGACTTGCATCTTCTTTGTTTTTAAAACACGTTCCAAGCACTATTAGTACATAACAAAAAGATCAGTATACCGACCACTTCACCATGTGTGCTTGCTAGATTGTAACACATGACAATACTATTTCTCATTTTGATGGACCCTCTGAACCTGCAGACCTAGAGTTCAGCGAGGAGTCTGTGCTTTTCTTTCGGAAAGATTTGGACTAACCCCTTCGAGCAGCATCTTGTTAAAGTTAACAAGACGTACAGTTACACCCGGCAGGTGCCGGCAAAAGCGCATCGGTCTCCCAAGAGAAAGTAGAGTCCGGTCGACGTCCACCATGTAGCGCCCTATTCATTCACAAAATACTTTTACTTTTACACAGGCCTCTGCTTCTGAATGGGCATGATGGGTCAACCCTGCCGGTCGGACAATTGGAGGAGGAAGAAGTCGTAACTCCAGACTTAGTTTGGGAGCGCCATGTCAAGAGATCTGTTTTCTCTAACATGGCGCTTCCTTCACCTTCACGACAATGAATACCAGCCCATAAACGGAGAACAAACCCAAACTGAATAAGATGAGATGATTGATCTACTCCCTCAGTAATACGTTCGGGGGTCTACCAGGCTAACGGCCGTGTCTGTTGATGAAAGCATGATCAAGCGCAAGAGCTCACTATTTGTTTTCAAAACACAATTTAAAAAGCAGTTGCGAACAAAAATGCGGCATTTTTATCTCGGCTTTTCTGCTGGTATATACAGATAATTTTTTTTGGGTGTTCCCTCAGCACATGGATGACATTAATCACAAGCAGAGTGCGGAAGGAGGGAGAGGTGCAATAATTATACTAAATCATCCGCACTGCTTCACTACTGTATCATGTGACGACTCGGCTACTCACACTCCCGCTGTTTCGGTCTACGACACTAATGACTGATGCATCAATCGTAAATGCGATTTCATATTCTCTGTGTCCTCCAGAAACCAAAGTTCGGCTAATGCCAGTGCCACTGCTGATCTTTTACAACCAGTGAACGCAAAGAAATTGCTGTATTACGAGACAGTCACACCAAAGACGAGTGACATTAAAAACGAGAGGAATTCTGTAACGAGTTACTTATAAAATAGAGGGTTATGTTAAGATTGTGATTAGGGCTAAGACTAGGGCTAGGGTTTTAAGGCTAGGGTTAGGGTTAAGACTAGGGCTAAGGATTAGGTTAAGGTTAAGGTTACGGCTAGGGTTAGTGTTACGGTTAAGGTCAAGGCTAGGGTTAGAGCTAAGGCTAGGGTTAAGTTTAAAGCAAGGGTTAGGGTTAAGGCTACGGTTGGGCTAAGGCTAGGGTTATGCTTAAGTCTATGGTTCGGTCCCCTCTTTATTGTGTTTGTTGGGGTGGTAGCTCGTTACAGAAGTCCTTCATAAAATCTTTTGGGCAACAACAGCCCACTAAGAAATTACTAGTTTTTTTCCCCTCAGTTGTGTGTGTGTGTAAAACGCAAGTGAAGTATATCTCTTTGCTTGAAGGACCAGTCCAATAGATTTGCTGTAATGTTAGAGGTGTGCCACAAGAGGATAACGATTATTTGTGGCTGATAAAGTTTAACTTCTTGCCAGTAAGAACATTTTCTTTTGTGACAAGTGCTGTGGTGCACTAAAACTTTCGTACAGAAATGGCAACGCTGTGGCACACTCAAACACAATGCACATACCTCACGTGTGACCAGAGTGAAGGCACAGGTGGTCAAAAGGGCCTTTGCTGCTGCTGGAGACCTTCAAAAGCTCTGTAAAGTGCCAGGGTTACCTTGCATCTCCCTCAAGAACAACCTAACTGTTAAAAAGAAGCTTCACAAATTATACGTTATAGTGGTATCAAGACTGCATTATGTACTGCCCTTTATGGATCCGATTATTTAACTTTGGTCTAACTTAGTGATAAATAAATTAACAGTCGACAGGCCAATATGATTGACCCACATATCTAAATGTAATCGAAACGTATCCGACTCAGACTTAGTATACTTGGGGGTGGGGGTGGGGTGGGGGGGGGGGGTAACGGGGCATAGTCTACAAATATGGAAAGTAAGTAAGGATGATTCCATGATGATCTTATTTCAACCAGAGAAAAGAATCATTTTTTTAAAACGGCCAATCAGCTCCGATCAAGGCCTTGCTTTAATTGTAATGATATAAGTGAAAGTGAGCAGTTTGAAAACCGACAGTCCAAAGAAATTAAAGAAGATCAGTAATTTGAAGAGGTTCTTATTCTGCCTTAAAATCTTCACCAGTTTCTAACATTTTCAATTTGCATTCAGTTTGTTTTGTTTAAGTAGAGGTTTTAAAGCGCTCGCAACTGCATACGGTCATATGACCGCCAAGGGGTGGATGTCAACAGATAAGTCCTCACAGGGAATCATACTTACTCTGCTCACCTCTCTAGCTTCAACAGCACAAAGTCTGCTTCGACTATCAAGGCACCCCGGAAATAGAGGGTCACAAGAGTGTGACAAACATACACAGAAAGTGGAAGAAAATGACGATAGTAATAGTAAGAATTAAGAAAGAAAAACAGCGGTTTCCTGTTGCAGCTCAGGCACAGTTATGAGCATGACATTGATGACTCAGCCCATTTACAAACAATAACAATTCTACTGTGTATAAGAATACTAATAATAGTGAGATTCCGGATTCGGGGGTTCGAGCTGCGGGCCCGACGTTGTGTCCTTGGGAAAGGCACTTTACACGAATTTCCCTTACTTCACTCAGGTGGAAAAGGGTACTCGGCCATAGACAGCGAAAGATCTTGTCAGTTTGTTAGTGTTTTGGCGCCTATAAAAGGGTGCTTGCACTGTATGCTTCCCAGGAAGATGAAGCTGTTTCCAAATGCTCTCAGGTCTGCTGGGGTAATAGTATAGATTGTGAAGCGCATAGAGCTTGCTGTTGAGCGGGGATTTGCGCTATACAAAATGCTATCTATTATTATTATTATTATCATTATTATTATTATTATCATTATTATTATTATTATATTATTATTATTATTATTATTATAAGAACATGGTTAATGTTCCCCCTTTTGGAATGGCCTAAAGACACTTCAGGCAGTAGCACCGCCCCAGAAGGGTTGCATTCAGTCTCTTGTCTTTGAGTGTCTTGATGCTGTGCTTCCTGTGTTTATTGTGGCGGCTGGTAATTTTAATCCTTCTTTGGAGATATTCTTGTTACCCTTACAATTTTTATTCAATTCTTATTCAAGAGGATCAATATTTTTGTGGCTCATGTTAAAGTTTGGACTTCTTGCCAGTGAGAACAGTTTCTTTTCTTATGACAACTGGTGCACTACAACTTTGGTACAGAAGTGAAATACGTGTTTGTTACTTACAGATTTTGTTATAAAAAAGATTTTAAAAATCATGAGTACATTACAGTCAATTATTTCTAATCTTTGAACGAACTCAAGAGATCTGGTTGTCCAACAAAAAGGGGTTCCAAAAAGTTAACCATGAGCATGTGCTGCATTGCGAGAATGGACTCCAAATTATTATCATGAGAGTCAGCTATATTCTTTCAACTATAATATTAGACTTAATGATATGTGAGGCAGCGTGGTGGAATCAGGCTCTTGTCAAAATAATGAAATCGAAGAAAACAGCAGTTTTCTCCCTGCTTAACAATTTTTATCAAATATCTGTTCTTTGGCTCAACACCTTTTATGTCCATTTACAAACACATTCCTTTGAGGATTTCACCGAAAACGTTGATTAAAGGCACAAAAATATAGATTTACAGTTTCCATGGACTCTCCAGCTTTGGAATTTACCAAGCTTTGGCGGCCATTTTCTCGCTAATTTTACTTCTTAAATCAGGTGACCCCCACCTTCTTCAATCCAAAATATCTCCACTTCTATTGAAGATGGATGGGTAATTTTTTTCACTGAAAGCGAGACATATGAACAAGCTTTAAGATGATACCAATAACTCAATATGACCAAAAATTGACGAGAGCCTGATTCCACCACGCTGCCTCACATATAGTATAGAACTCAAATCTAATGACTATAATGTAGCGTACTTACTGAGCCAAGCGTAAGCCTCTTCTAAACTTCTTCCCGACTACTGGAGGGCCAAAGATTTTATACACATACAACAAAGTGAGCGATCACCCAGAAAGAGCATTGGCCGAGTCGTCGACTGCGAACGCTGTCAGGGAAGGCGACTGTTTGTATGAGCCAGTGAATCTTAATCACTCACTATTCACCAAGTCCAACCACCAAATAATGTCTATGGCTGGACGGAAGAAGAAGAAGAAAAAAATTGAAAACATTGAAACCGCGGAAGTAAATAAAGGGGAACGCATTCTAGAGTTTAGTTCTATTTCGCGGTAAAAGAAGAGCAGACTGTCTCTCTCTGTCTCTCTCTTTATTTATCTCTTTCTATCTTAACAGCCTCTCTCTCTCTCTCTCTCTCTCTCTCTCTCTCTCTCTCTCTCTCTCTCTCTCTGTGTCTCTCACTTTCTCTCTCTCTTTTCTCTCTCCCTTTTCTCTCACTCTCTCTGGATTTCCCACCTGTGCTCTCTCACGTCCATCTTCTCTCTCTTATTCTCTCACTCTCTTCCTCTCTATTGTACTCCTGGTTTTTTCTCTCTTGTCGTTTCGGGAGTTAAACTTATCGTGAAAATGCCGTTAAATGCCTTTAGATATTTCAAGCATTAAAGATTGTGTACTGTTCAGTTTTTGGCAGAAAAGAAAACTGAATTTTTGGATGAAAAAAGACAGCAGAATGGGGATTGTTGGGAAAATTGTTTTAGAAGGAGAAAAAACAAAAATGTGCACGTGCGGGTGTGTGTGTGTGTGTGTGTGTGTGTGTGTGTGTGTGTGTGTGTGTGTGTG
>NW_004797812.1:98780-128395 GCF_000002075.1 Aplysia californica
TCTCTCTCTCTCTCTCTCTCTCTCTCTCTGCCGATTGGTGAGTAGTTTTGAAGGCTTTTAATGATATTGGTTGCTTTGTGTCATTGAAAGGTGGTACTTCTCTTTCAATGGGTTGCATTCATCTTTATCTTATCTCACTAATATAGGAATAACGGAAGTTTTAATTGGTCAAAAATTGGACACGTGCATGTGAAAAATAAACATCTCCTTGAAGGATAAGAGTCCTTTTTGAATCACATTCTTCAACCTGTTTCTACTGTTTGGCTAATTTTGATAGAATATGTTAAGTTCAAAGATGCGCTTACAAGTATTAGATATTTTAGATGCTCCAAAATGCAGTCATTCTCAATATTATTGCCCAAGGAAAGATTTTTGTTTTTGTAAAGGTCTAGGTTTTTTAAATTATAAATTTACTCCAAATGAATTATATCAGATTGTAAAAAGGGAACATTTTTAACATATTTACCGGCATATTTTTCTCAATGTTTTTCTATCCTTTTAATCAATAAATGTATTAAGAAAGACCAATATTTGAAATATCTGTGTATGGCAATTACATTAACAATGGTCTCTTTAGCAATATAGAATACGGTACATACTCTATCAAAAGCCAATATATCGCTATTTGTCAATGTCGGTGGGTGCGGGTACCAATGGCAGGGGTTCTCTTCTCTTTTCCCCTGTTGTTTGTGCGTATCAGTCTTATTTTTACTATACATTTAACAGTCATTATTACATTGATGAGCTTCTCTTTACTCCAACTTAAAAACTTTAATAACTAACTTAACTTCAAATTTATTTTTCTCAGAAAGCCGGCAACCCCCATGAGAAGCCAAGAGTGGGTGGTCTGCTGTTACGAGTTCTGTCTATCACACTCAGGCTTAAAGTGACGCAGTGGGGCTGTAGAGATAGCAGTTAGGGTGGTAGGGAGTTAGATGAATAGGTTAGATCCAGAGCAGGATTTTGTAGGTGTTGCAATAGGCATACCGGAAGGGAGTTGAGGGGGCAGCGTAAGTTGCTTTCTTTCTTTGTTTGTTTATTTGTTGTTGTTTTTTTAGGGGAGGTAGGAAGGGAAGGGTGGCAGGGGTAGAATGGTGTGGGAGGAGCTTCTTGCTGATTTTGAGTTTGAGTGTGAGGTCGTTGAGTGGCTGTATACAGGATTGTTCAATGATATATGTGAGCGCGGCACTACCAGAACTGTATCGATTTTGCCGCAAAATGTGCTGGACCACCAGAGGACCAAACAAAGGATCCCACGACCGGACCATCTACAGGAGGTGTTTGCCTAAAAAGAAATATTTCTTGGAACACCATTTTTTCATTTAGTAATACATGTATTAGAAAAAGACCTACTGGTGGGAATGAGTTTAATGTAAAAGTTTTGTTTCTGCAATTAGGCGAAAAAGGAAAATGGTAAAAAGTATGCACTGATATGACAGATTTTTATAAGCGCCCTTCTAAGTTGACACATGTCTTCATCACCAGGACCACCCGCTGGACCGGGGGACGACCCAGAGAACCAACAGAAGGATCCCACAACCGGACAATCTACTGGAGGTAATTGTCACTGAAATGTCATGGAGCATTATTTGTTCATTATTTCAGTGAATTTTATTTGTTTAAATACCTATTGGTGAGTGTGAGTTCAACGTAAGTCTTATTTTTGCACCCAGGTGAAAGGACAAACTTATAAAACATATTTACTGACAGATTTTAAAAATAAATGCCCTATCCTTCTAGCCAGTGTTATGAAAGGCAGATATTTTAAAAATCTGTTTACGATACCTACTTAAGCAAATTTTCTCGTTAGCACCATGAAATATATTAATATACACAATAAAAAAACTACCACTATTTCTTACTGTGAGTGGGTGGGTGGTGCAAATGTCAGGTTCTTGGTTTTTTTTCTTTTCTCTCTGTAGTTTTAATTTTAATGTGCGCTAAGTGTCTACTCTTGTATATTTGCACTTGTCATTGCTCAAAGTTAGTAACTCAAACTTACTTATATAATATTGTTTTAGACAGCTGCCTTATCAACAGTTGACAGCCTTCCAAAAAGGAGATACCACCTCCAGACAGCAAGTGCTTTCCCCTCACCCTGGATGGTAGCATCCTCCTTCTGCACACGCCACCTAGCCAAATGAAAGTGCTGTGCTAGCATGATCACATTGTGTCAATAGCACTGTGTAACAATGTTTCAATCAGTCATTCAAGAACTAACAGACAATTGGGTGGTTGGCGGGTGCTCTGGTGTGGTTTGCTTCTTCTTTCCTATCAAACATCTATCGTCTTTATCTCCCCTCCTTCTTTTTCGTATTTGTTACTCTCTTGTAACACCTCTAATCTTCGGCATAATTTTATATGACCTTATTGTGTTGCAAGTGCCGTAAAACACTTACCAAAACTAAAACAGACAATTTCCAGGCATCTAGAATTCCGCCAACATGCAACTACTCTTGAATGGACTTGTCAATTCCTCCAGATAATAACCATGGACAACTTTAAGAGCTGACTAAGCAGGGTTTTTTCTCTTATATGAAATTATGTTGATAGTGCCGTAAAATCCAGTAAAGAATAAAGAAAGCAATGTTCCTTGTATAATGTCCAGCTGGGGATTTCGTAACAAAGCCACTGTGATGCAAGGTCACTGATCTAGAAAGACGTTGTTGACATCAGAAGGTCTGGCCATTTTTCTGGTCAAACAGGTTCCACAGTGCTCTATTGCTGCGCTTTCAGTATATCACACTTTAAATTGGCGAAGTGGGGCTGCAGCAGGGGCGGCTCGTTGGGCTAAAAAGAGGACAGGCATAATTAAGCTATCGCATGCTGAAGATACTCAAGGGCATAGTAAATGAGATGGTGCATAATAGTAGAATCTTTGTGTTGGTGAGGGAGGACCTCGTGCTTCTATTTTCATTCGTTTTACTTGTCGCTTTAATTTCTAGTACTAAATTTGTTTGTTAGCTAAACATCAATTTCGTTCATCCTGTATACACTCTAGAAGTAACTTTCACTACCCCACTACAAAACCCTTCAAAGGCACAACTCGTAGAACGGTCACGTTCACCTCCCTCAGGTTCACGGTCACGAGTCACTTAAAATAGTGGCAAGACAGACAATGAACCAATCACAATTCACTTGAGCACTCCGCTGGATTGCTCCGGGGCTCACATAAATTGATAAATTGGCAAAGAATAGCATAGGGTCTATCGCGTTTATTTTTAGACTGCCTACTGTTGGCTATGTTTCGGCACTATTCGGCAGGAGCACATTTGAGATGTGCCGTCTTATTAATATTAATGTACCGCCAAACTCGCTACGAGTGTCGTCATCGCTTGGGTTATCCCAAAGAGCGATTTTAAGGTCAGGTTACACTGTTGAACATCCTATTATATTAAGCTAAAGCGCATGGACTTTGGCATGGCATAGTAGATGTTCTACGGCGCTATAGACACAGAATTGATAGTTATGGCACCAGTGAGGACCTTGTTTTGATATAATATTTAGCTAGTGTTTGTTTCTGACTTCTTTTATTTTATTATTGTGGGTGTTTTACGTAATATAACATTATTTAAAAAATTGGGCGGCACTGCACAACCGTGCTCTATGGGCGAACCGCGCCTGAGCTGCAGAGATAGGCAGATAGGTTGATAGGGAGCAAGGTGGATAGGCTAGGTTCGGAGTAGGATTTTGTAGATATTGCCATGGCCATTGCGGGAGGGAGCTGAGGGGGCAGTGTAGGTTTTTAAAGGTACTTTTTAAAGGGGGAATTTTGGGGGGTAGAAGGGAGTGGGAAGAGTAGCCTACTGATTTTTATCTTGAGTTTGAGATTGTTGGGGTGGATTTTGTATTCTGTAATGTTCGTCGCAATTTGTTAGTGTCGTAAATAAATGTTACTCGTATGAGGCAAATACAAATCAAGAAGCACTGCCAATCCTTAGTTTGGCCTTTAGCCTTTGGCCTTCTGTGGTAGACCTACTGATACCACCACTGTTTTCTTGACCAAGAGGTTGTAGTTGTGAAAAGAAGTTTACTCCGACCCCATGTTGTTGACACTTTGGGACTCCTTGACTTACCTCCGTCCCCTCTTGGTGACCCTTTAGTAAGTCTCACTGACTTAGCTCCAACCTCTTGTTGCTGACCATTTAGAACTTTACTTTTAGTCCGATCCCACATTGTTGACCTTCGGTACTTTGGTCTTGACTTTCTCCAACACCTCACTGGTGACCATTTAGAATTCAAGTCTTGAATTAACTGCTACCCCTCATTGTTGAATGTAATCACTTAGCTCTGGCTCCTTTATTGTTGACCACTCACAACACTATTCAGTTTTTATAAATGAAGTTTCCTGATAAAAGGTATAAAAGTACTGTCAGAACTATCATTGTATGTGGTATGTCAGTTTACCTGTCTTTGAGCAAAGTTGGATTTGTCAAATCTGTGCAAAGAGCTCCTTTTGTGTGAGAGGCTAAAAACTAAATCAAATAAATCTACAATATGGAATCTATCTTACTGGTTATCTGTTTTATTATTGGTGAAATATTCATTTTCATTTCGTTTTTCTTCTTGAGTGATTAGAGAGTGTCAGAAATAGGTCATTATACTTCTTTTCTTTCCGTCTGTTTATTTTTCTTTCTGTCTGTCTGTTTTACGTTCCACCCAGCTGTCTTAATAGCCGTTTTTTGTTTCTCTGTGCTTCTCTTCACTTTTTCATTCTTTTTTAAAATTGTCATTATGCCTTCGCTACAGGTGGTTTTTAAAACTCTTCTTGATTATTCCTAATTAGTATCATACGCGAACAATAATTGCTCATTTTTGCCTGCAAGTTGTGCCTCGGTGTTATATTTGTGGGTCTTCCTATTTATTTTGTGCTTTTTAAAAAACTCATGCTTAAATGTACTAGTCTGTGGTGTAGAGGTTAATCTCTTTGCCGTCGCACTCATAAAACTTGAGTTTCATTTCCGAATGACTCGGTTTATCTCTGTCTATCTACTGGGATGATGTATTCCTCCGTTGGCCAGATATGCCTGCCTCAGAAATTAGCGATGGCAAGTAGATGCTGTTAAATATTAAAATTTATAATTACAAGTACTAAATATTATGATTCAGGTTTCTGTGTTGTAGCGGTGAGCTGTTCTGCAGAAGCATACACACGACCTGAGTAAAATTTCCTTGTTGGGAGAATTTTTATCGAGTATCTCAATTTTCTGCTGAGATTTTGTATCCTCCTCAATCCGTGTTGGCCGTGACAGGCAGGGTCGAAGCCCACCTTCTAAATTATCTACTTTGTCTTTATTTAGGCGTGTACAACTTATATTCAAAAAAGGTT
The DNA here is from genome assembly GCF_000002075.1 of Aplysia californica. NCBI lineage: Eukaryota > Metazoa > Mollusca > Gastropoda > Aplysiida > Aplysiidae > Aplysia > Aplysia californica. The sequence continues at coordinate 104,110 of NW_004797812.1, forward strand.
TTCATCCAAGTCGACGGGGCAAGGTTTATCATGTTTTTTTCTCTCCAAACAATCTAAATAATTGATGTAGCTGCTTGGGGGGGGGGTAAGACAGGTCAGGCAGAAAATAAGTTTGGGACTGGGATATTAAAATTCATCCATGTTGATATTCACAAACTTCAAAATCAGAAACAAGTCCTTTATAACAGCGCACTAATTTCTATCCTTTACAGTGCAAGTTTTTGACACCCCCACTGACATAATTGGGGCGGCTTTAAACTTTTCTGTCAGGGTCAACCTGTGCACAGAGAGATACTAAGCTTAGGAGGATACAGACCTGTAAGACCATGAATTCCTGCAGCAGGTAACAGGTGGCCAGTATTAGTGCCAACAACAGAGACGAGGTGACGTGTCTATAGACAAACTGTCATTGCCGTTGCTGCTGAAGATGTTATCTCTTGACTCGGGAGCCTCTGGGGTTGACGTGCAATGATCCGCCATCCCCTTCGGTTGTTTACAGCTCTGATGCACTGCTTCAACGATCATGCTGGCTATAACTTTATGCTGTCTTTGTTAGTAGTCTTTGTCGTCCTACTGCACTCAATCTTTCTAGCTTACCTTCTTGTATTTCTTTTTGAAGTGTTGGGTGTCTCTTCAGACTTAAGACGTTAAAACTGTCTTGAGTCGATGGCACACGTATTGCGCACTGATCAGCCATCTCCGAGTACCGCCCCATCCCATTCCCAGTTATATGTGGTTAAGGAAAGGTTCCCTTTGCCTGAGAGTCATTGAGCAAACAAAGAAAAGAGAAGATACGGAAATGATTACAGCTTTGGACTTTTCTATAATCATATAGCTATTTTTTTGTGTCACAAAGAACGTAATGTTTTATTACTTCAGCATTTGAAAGCTAATTACCAAATAGATTCCTCCAGTCTCCCGCTAATAATGTAGACTGTCAAAAGGTTAATGTTCCAATTATTTTTGTTTCGAGTATATTAGAGAGAAAAATAGAAGTAATAAGTAATCTAATGGATAATACTGTTGTCTCATGAACGTTTTGGGTGTATCGACTACAATATTCACGGATATTATTTTAATTAGGTGTAACAGGGAGTGGTACATCATTGTTTACTTAAGCATAACTACTAATGATTTCTACTTACATTTTCCTGTTCCTTGTGTTGTCCTCTAAAATGAAGATTGTAAATTGACACTTTAAAGGTCGTGTTTGCTAAAATACTGCTATATATTGTTCCACCATACAATAAATCTGCGATCTTTGTAAAGTAGATGGTATACAAAGGTCACTCTTGGTTCAGAGAACTTTGTTTTCGACTATAGAACATTTGTATCGTCCAACTTTGTACTCTTAGCTTTGCGTTCTTTCGTAACTCTGAGAACTTAGGAACCGGAGGCTACAGATCTTGTTCAGACTGAGGGAGTTGAGTTGCAACAAAAACGTGCTATTGAAGTTATTCACTGTGTCCCAAAGATATGTGTCCGGCCATATATAGGCTATTTTATTTGAATAACATTTAATCTTCCACGTGACACGTCTTTTACCTGAATTATTTTGTACATTTAAAGAGACGTTTACGGAGATAACCATGGCTATGAATAACATGACGACAGTTGAAGATGATTTCCCTGCAAGGGAGAGGATTCTTCCTGGTCTTATCAGCAATGACGTGTTTTACCATGTGTCAATGTTCCAATTCTGGCTCCTCACGATCACCGTATTAACTGGACTGACTTCCAACAGCCTCAACGTTTGCATCTTCCTCGTCATGAGACTCCGTGATCCAGTGACTGTATCACTTTTCTTTTTGTCGCTTTCAGACCTCTTTGGTTTGCTCTTTATCGGATACATTTGCGTGACAACGTTCCTGATCCGCTATATGGAGACATCTACGTGGGCCGTGAACCCTTTTATCTTATCTGTTTATGTCTTTTGGTACGCAAATCCGTTTTACAACATGTCTTTATTCACCAACACCTACATTGCAGTAGCCAGGTGTTGTTGTGTTACAAAGGCTTTGCAATTCAAACTTCTATTTTCGCTTCGTCGCACATACATCGCTATAGTTATTTTAGCTGTAGTCAGTTTAGCCATGGGTCTGCCTATGATTTCCACGCAAGAACTGCGTTGGTGGTCAGTAAATACTACAGAAACAGCTCGTCTGATTCTTGTGCGAAAATCTGGGTATAGCCAAGCTAGAGCTTTCCATGACCTCTTCAGCAAAAACGTTATCTTGTACACGTGTGTTTTTATATCGCTCATCTGTGTTATCACTTTAATCCGGACATTAAAAAAACAGTCGAAGTTCCGCAGCAAGAACTCCTCCACAGCCACGTCAATGACATATTCAACACAAGCACTTGAAAACGACAACACCAAAAATACCAACAAACCAGAACAGACAAACAAAGCGGGTACTTCGACTCTTAACGCAAATGAGATACAAGTGGTGAAGTTAGTCACACTCGTTGCGGCCATATTTGTTACCACCCGTTTTTTCCCAATCCTCAATTACACTGTGCGAAGAGTGGTGCCAGAATTTGACATAGGAAAACGATACAACAACATTTATTTCGCGAGCAATAACTTTGGGACACTCTGTACTAATTTGAGCGCCGCTGTGAACAGCTTTGTCTACTACATGTTCAGCTCCAAGTATCGAAAGGTGGTAATGACTCTTTGCTTCACTCGGTTCCTGGACAGCCCTTCTAAGTGATACAACCAACTCCGGAGAAAGCACTATGAAAGACAGTAGACTTTCCGCATATAGTCTCAACGTTCTTCAGTTTTAGGGGGGGGGGTAAGGTTGTTTTTTGGTTTGTTTTGTTTTGTTATGTTTTGTTTTGTTTATCAAAGTTTAACTCAGAAATAAGCAGGATGCAAGTCACTTTACGGGACCTGAATTTGATCCCCAGTAAAAAAAAAACAACCAAAAAACCATGCTGACGGGAACTGTTCTAGCAGGTATAACACAAAATTAAAACCTCACACTTTATAAAGGACTATCAGACTCCTGTGTGCTGATCTAACTGGAAATTGACAGAGCGTCAATGGACATAAAACAAGAGCAATATTTATTTTATGCCAAGCCAGTCTGTATCGATTCAGTCTGAGTAATAGATCTGTCTTTTCAATGTTTATGTACCTGGTAACGAAGGGTGTCTTTATGTTCAAGAAAGTCTATGAAGTTTTAAAAACACTTGCACCTTTATATATTCAATTTACATCATTTAAGAGGCTTGCAACTTCCACCCTGCTTCTCAGGACCAGCCAGGCAGAGTGGAATATTATAACATTCAAAAAGAGATGATTATGAGCACACGATGGAGTACACGTCTCAATTCGAGAATTAAACTCGTTTTTTTTTCTCCTAGCAATGAAAATAAACCGCAGGTACAGGTCCAAAAGCACCAGCAATGTCTTTATCTGTATTTGCGATAAAAAGTACAGTGAAAATGATACTATTTCGAATTTTGTTTTGTGTCTGTCGTTGTTGCAATAGGACTGATGCGTTCAATCAAAGTTTGTATACTGCATGGTGGGTCTATCTGTGAATAAGTGCTCTCCGCAATCTACGCGCAATAACATAGTGGTTAACGTTCACGCGGATAAAGACACTTTGTGATTTGGTTCTGGCCTCAGACGTTACGAGGACAATCTTAGATTATCCAAACTGATCTGACTTTTAAAAAATCTTTATCGTTCCTAACTGCTCGCCTCGGACCGCTTCAATCTAAAAAATGTTGATATGTTTAATGATGTTTAAGTTCCTTGTCAAAACTGAATGTGAACAATTTAGAGGACGGCCTGCTTTTACCTTGCTTATAAGAGAAAACTCGAATATCTCATCAGAAAAAAACAAGACATTAAAAAAACAAACCTCCCCTCACGAGGGAAACGGACTGGGATGCGTTCTATACGGAATTTTACACTGACATAATCTCAGTTGGAATTTATTTCCAGGGAGAATTTTTATCTCTTTTGAAAAAAAAAAGTTATGAAAAGCACACTATAACTCTCCACCTAACAATGGAAAAACAATTGCTGGTTCAATAAAGAATGGCAAAATCCTTTCAAAGCACAAAACAACACAAAAAACTTGCACCATACATGAACAGTTTATCACTCAAAATCCTTTTGAAAATCTTGTATACGTGTATTTTTATTTTTGAATATAAGAACGTCGATGATCATGTCTTTAGTCAAATAAAATGTCACAGCATCCAACCAAGTGTGTACTTAATTATCTATGTTATACTACAACCTATCTATGTTTTGCTACAACCTATCTATGTTCTGCTACAACCTATCAATGAAATACTACAACCTGTCATGAAATACTACAACCTATCTAGAAAATACTACAACCTATCTATGTTCTACTACAACCTGTCTATGTTAGTCCTACAACAAGCTATCTTTATTCTACTACAACCTAAACATACAAAAACATGCCAGTGTAGAAAAGAACTATAGGCTTCTGAAGTGTGGCAGCGCTTAAGAAAAACACTTTTTCTAAGAGATCGGTTTTTCCATTTGTGATAGAATCTATTAAGCCTTATCCGAATGCAAAGAAATGTTGCGCCAATATCAGAACGAAACCAAAGTGTGCACAAAGTGCACTATGTATATTGACGTCATGGTACTAAGACTTCATCAAGGCGTTCTCGTAGGCCGAGTGGTGTGGACACCACATTAAGGGAATTGGCAACACCTTCATTACATAACAACCTTATAAAGTTATGGAAATATATTTGATGGGTCGTATTCCTTCTAGGTTTTTACTGTTTGCCGTGTGTGTGTGTGTGTGGGGGGGGGGGGGGTTGTTTGTGTGATTGTGTGTGTGTTCATGTTGTTTTGTTTGTGTGTGTATATGTGTGTGATTTCTCTCGTGTGTGTTAGTCTGTCTTTGTATATAAGAGGATACGTATGTGTGTGTTTGTGTGTGTGTGTGTGTGTGTGTGTGTGTGTGTGTGTGTGTGTGTGTGTGTGTGAGTGTGTGTGAGCTTTTGTGTGGTGTAATAAGGACAGACTCATTGCCCTTGTTGACCCGTGAACAAGGGGCGGCTCGTGGGTAGGAAAAGTGGGCGTGCACAATTAAGCTATATTAGGCTGAAGATAATCAAGGGCAGAGTAAATGGGATGGTGTATAATTTTAGGATCTTTGGGTTGGTGAAGGAACACCTTGTGTTTTTATTTTCATTCTTTTTACTTGTGGCTTTGACTTCTAGAACTAAATCTGTTAGTTAGCTAAACGTCAATTTCATTCATCCTGCATTAGAACTGAACACTTAAGTAATACCTTTCACCACTCCACTACACAACCGTTCAAAAGCACAACTCATAGGACGGCGACTTAAGTATGTCACGTTTACCTCCCTCAGGTTCACGGTCACAGAGTCACTTAAAATAGCGACAAGACAATGAACCTATCACAATTCACTTGAGCACTCCGCTGGATTGCTCCGGGCTCACATAATTTTGGCATGGAATAGTGCACAGTCTATGGCGTTTATTTTTAGATTGCCTACTGTGGGCTATGTTTCGGCGCTATTCGGCAGAAGCACATTTGAGATGTGCCGTCTTATTAATATTAATGTACCACCAAACTCTCTACAAGTGTCGTCATCGCTTGGGTTATCCCAAAGACCGATTTATAAGTCGGGTTTCCACTGTTGACTATCCTGTTATGTCTAGATACAACGCATGAACTTAGGCATGGCATAGTAGATGTTTTACGGCGCTATAGAATAGAAATGATAGTTACGGCGACAGCGAGGGCCTTGTTTTGATATAATGTTTGGTTAGTGTTTGTTTCTGGCGTCTTTTATTTTATTATTGTGGGTGTTGTTACGTCATAGAACATTAAAACATTTTGGGCGGCACTGCACGACCGTGCTCTATGGACGAACCGCGCCTGCCGTGAACGTACAGTTACCTCTAAAATGCGGGAAGACTCACAACAAATTGCCACGTGTGTTCCTTTTTTTCTCTTAATGTAGCCGTTTTAAGTCGCCATTGTCACAATTTAGATCATTTAGGAGGCTTTCTTCGACTCGGAAAGCAAGAGCGAACCGTGGCTAACAGGGATACAATTTCCCTGCTGAAAGACGGAGGCATTAATTTAAACAAAATATCCCCATATGTTAAGCCTAATCGAACACAGGTCTTCTGAGTGCGACTACGAAGCGCTTCACCTCTACACCAAGGACACCGTACGGGAATGGATCTGACGCCGTCTGTAGGAGGTGAAACAATGTCAAAATGTTGCTTATGGACCCCAACCCTCATCTTCCTACTCTCTTTCTTTCTTTCTTTCTTTTTTTCTTCTTTTCTTTCTTTCTTTCTTTCTTTTTTTCTTTTTTTCTCTATTTCTTCTTCTTTCTTCTTCTTCTGTTTCTTTTTCTGTCTTCTGAAGGAGAGTGGAAGAGGAAGAGGAGAGTGGAAGAAAGGAAGAGGGGAGTGGAAGGAAGGAAGAGGAGGGTGGAAGGAAGGAAGGAAGAGAAGAGTCGAAGGAAGGAAGGAAGGGAGAAGAAAGAGGAGAGTGGAAGGAAGGAAGAGGAGAGTAGAAGGAATAAAGGGAGGAAGGAAAGAAGGAACAGGAGAGTGGAAGGAAAGCAGAAAAGAAAGAAAAGGAGAGTTGAAGGAAGGGAGGAAGCAAAGATGGGAGGAAGGAGGAAGAGGAGACTGGAATGAAGGAAGGAAGTTATGAAGGGAGGAAGGAAAGAATGGGAGAGTGGAAGGAAGGGAGAAGAAAGTAGAAGGGAGGAAGAAAGAGGAGAATGGAAGGAAGGAAGGCAGTAAGGAAGTAAGGAAGAAAGGAAGAGCAGAGTGGAAGGAAGATATTGTTGGTGAGGACCTTATAGTCCTATGAAAGACATTTCAGAAACTTTTTATTTACATTATTTGAAAATGAAGCCACAAATTTGTATCTTGTAATTTCTTTTGTCGCAAACAATGAACCACGCCAGCACGCAGTTATTCCAAAACAAAACAAAACAAATCCAACAAAAAACAAAAAACAAAGCAAGTCAGCTGTATTAAAATCGAAGGTTTTCTTTGTAAAAGAAAGATCTATCAAGAACCATGGAAAGAGAGAGCAACTAAATGAGACGAACATCTATCAGTTTGCTTGTTTCAGATAACGTGCCCCGCCCTGCTCTGCGGTTTTTTAAGAAAAAGTCTGCAGCTTGACGACATGTCCTGGTATTTCAAAGTAATGTGTCTTGTCTACCTTGAAACAACAAAAAAGAGTGCTTAATGTCAGTAGAAACATAAACGAAGGAGGGTAGAACACACGATTTGAAAGATCAATAATAGAATGCCATCTCGGTGTAGCGTTTAGACGCTTCGCTTTCGCACACAGAATGCCTGAGTTTGATTAACAAGAGGAAATCATTTTTATCAAGTTTCTCGTACTTTCTGCAGGGAAGCTGAATCACTTTCATCCCGGGTTAGCCTTAAGAGGCAGGGCCGGTCCCAGCCTCTGAAAGGTTTAAAATGTGTGTTGATGAGGGCGTAAAACACCTTCATTGAAAAAAAAAAATCATGACGTTTTGGAGATCCAGGTTAAGGATTTTCCCAAAAGACCTCATGCAAAGATAGATAAGAAATAGTGTAGAAAAATATTAAACTCTTTTTTAAATCTAAATTGGTAGACATGACTGTATTATGCCTTCAGAAGCTTTTGCCTCACAAAATGCTATTATAGGCCTACTTAGGTATTATTGCCTGAGAACGCAAAAGTCTGCTCATTTGACAACACCTGAAGAAGCGCTGGTTTAGGGAACTTTTAAAAAGAAGAACAATTTCGTCCTTCATACAGATTATTCAATTTTATGTTGTGAAAAACTAAGAAGGCAACAACTACGTGAATATTACGAAAGATGTGCACTCCTGTTCCTGATCTGTGTATGATGGTTCAAAATGTGCTGCAACATTGCTCTTTGCAGGATGCTGACCGGACATTTTGTCGGCAATCTGTTAAAATGTACTATTATATGCCCAAAAAGCAAAATGTTGTAGGAGAAGAGACCGGTACGGTTTCGGTTTAGCGTTACTGCCATTCAAAAGACTTATAATATTAACGTCCATATCTGTTTGCACTAAGCTAAATAGATGGAGAGCCATGTGTAGCGCCTTGGTCGCACAACTCCAACGTGTAAACTAGTCTAGGTTAGAATATTGTTGTTTTAGTATTAATGCGCACATATGCATAAAAGGCTTGTGAAAAAAATAATAATTTTGTCAGTACTGAGTTCACTACTCGACGTCCTGTGAATTTACTACACATGGAAAGCCTCCTAACAACTCAAACTCAGGAACGCTCCGGTGGAACCGTAGGCATTTGCGCGGTCGGGCAAGCCTTCATTCATTTGCTCTCGCATTCACGTCCTACTTTGCACAGTCTTCAGTTTCTATACACTTTAAAAGATAGCAGCTTTCAATCCCCCTCCCACCCCATTCCCCAATAAAAAAGATACATACAAACACAACATGTTGCCCCACCCCCTCTCAAAAATCTCGATTAACGTTTCTTTACTGAAATAATGTTATTACACCTTTGAGCGGGGCGACAAGGGAATGGCGGGGAGAGGGGGGGCGGGGGAGAAACCCTTATTCAATAAAGAGTTGCATAATAATATTATCATCTTAGACCTACACTGTCATGGCCGCAGCTCTTTGATCGCTATAAAAACTTTGCTGCAAAACATGCCCAACCATAGACGCCAAAATAAAGGGCAAACTCCAGTCTAGCTGTAGTCCAGTCCCTCCTCCCTTCCACCTTTGCCTTTCATTTGGCCACATATTAAGTCAAATGGTACATTCAGATATACAGTAGGTACATTTGTGTTCGTGTGTGTGTGTGTGTTTGTATATGTGTGTGTGTGTGTGTGTGTGTGTGTGTGTGTGTGTGTGTGTGTGTGTGTGTGTGTGTGTGTGTGCGCGCGTGCGTGTGTCTGTGCATGTGTGAGTGTTTGTTTGCTTATTTGTGAGAGTGTTCAGAACATTACCTTGTACCTTGTAGTTTGCTTGACTTTGTTAAGGTACCGTAGGAAAACGACTTCATTTCCTAAAAAGGAAATGTATAGTGTATCCGTACGACCTCTTCTGTTGACTCTGCTTTTGCAGAAGGAAAGGCTTCCATCGACACTTCTTCACTGGGTGGGTTAGACGTGCGCAAAATAATTTTTTTTACCCCCCGGGGCGGTGCGACTGACTGAAGTGTCTTTAGGCCATTCCCCCCAAAAAAAAGAGGGGGGGGGGGGAGGACATTAACATCTCGAGTTCTTATGCAGAGTAGAATTCTAATTGCAAATGGGTATGGATCATGTTCAAAACTGTGCCTGAACTGCAACAGGCAACTGCTGCTTTTTCTCTCTTAATCCTTACTATCGTCATTTATCCTCTACTACTTTGGTATGTTTGTCACACTTTTTGTGACCAGCTATTTCCAGGGTGCCTTGATAATCGAAGCAGACTTTGTGCTGTTGAAGCTAGAGAGGTGAGCAGAGTAAGTCTGATTCCCTGTAAGGACTTCTCTATTGATATCCGCCCCTTGGCGCTCATACGACCTTATGCAGTTGCGAGCGCCGTAAAACCTCTACTAATACAAACAAAACAAACATTTTTTCCATCAGATTCAGGAAGGGGAGTAAGCTATACCGTTATAAGATGTGAGATAAATGTGGTAATTCCCCTTACCTGGTAAATCAGATTTTTTGGGAGGGATTTGTAGAAGGTTCGTGGAATTTAAAAGGCACACATTATTCACCCCTCCCCCCAACCACACACACACACACACACACTCAAATACAAACAAATAAACACACTCATACACACGCACATACAAACTCATACACCCAAGAGCACGCGCGCAAAACCAACAACTTCAGAAACAGCAGTGTGGTGAAAATACAACAACATTGAAGCTGTTTTAGAAATAGTTCAACCCCCTAGACATGAATACTTTAATCGAAGAGTGGGTAATTGTCGACGTGGTCAGATTAAAAAAGGAGTTAAGCAGATAGAGACGATAAACCATGACAATAATCAGATGAGTACGTTTACGCATAGATTCTGTCGTATTTTGCTCAATCAAAAGAGTAATTGTGCATGTTAGGGCAAAACAATTGAAGTGTGAAGCTCCATCCTCCACTATAAATTAGTGCAAGGTTATTTAAGAGACGGGACCTGAAATTTAACGTCCATCGCCTATAGGACCATTCGAAATGGGCGGTGAGCCTTAAGAACTCCCCGAAATAGCCCAATATCAGAACGACCGGTTGGGAGTTCGACCCAGGGCGACCTGCTCCATAGTCCAGCAAGATACTAATTGATCTAACAGCGTCATCATCGGAGTGAGAAATTACTGATGAGCATCAAGCACAGAGAAAACGGAGAGGGTGCACTGAGAATAATAATATTCTAGAGCATAGACATGTAGGAGTGTAGATATGCGTGAGTTTGGGACTGGAAATCAAATTCATCCGTTTGAAGTTCACAAACTTCAAAATCAGAAGTATGACCTTCATACCTGCCGAACTTTTAAATTCTCACTCTGCAAGTTTTCGTAATTTAGATCATATATGTGATATAGTTCTCGTACTTCACCCAAGTAATAAATAGCATGTTCAATGGTGGTAATCTAACTTTTTTTAAATACCCTATGGGCTGACCCAAACAACGATGACGTTGAGAACGAGTATCTTAAGGGGGGTGGGGGGGGGGGGGTTACACCTGAAGGCTATCTCTCTTATTACTTTACCGAATTTGACCAAATTTCACACATATAACAAGCATAGTAAGGAGTCTTGAAATCTGCAATCAAATTTGAGAAAAAGTTTCGTTTCCATAATAATAAATAATAAATAATGGATTGCATTTATATAGCGCATATCCACTTATGCAATGCTCTATGCGCTTAACATGATACATATAATGGATTTACAAATCAATTTTAAGGGTACATAGTGTTACATACTCATGTAAACACATATTCACTCATGCACGCACCACACACACATACATACTCACATACACACATACGTACATATGCACATACGCACATACAAACTCACAACGATCTACAGCTTGGATGCATTCTGTCTAATCGAAATATGATGAAAATAGAAATGATTTTAGTTTCTTCTGAAAAATTTCTAGATTTTCTGCTTCTCTGATAGTTTTTGGAAGCCTATTCCAAACAAGTATCCATGGATACGGCGTCCATATTGGACTTTGTTGACATGTCTTATGTAATGAATACCGCACTTATCGCTCCTGGAAATTGAATGTTTTTTTTGCATGCGTGTTAACAAACATTAGATCTAAAAATTTGTCTGTTGTTTTTTTTCCTAAACGAATGAGAAATTTTTTTATGAATTTTTTCCTGAGGTAGCATTCAAGTTTTCAAAAAATCCGTAAAAATCCACACTCCAGACACCACCAACAAAAATCTATTCGATATATCAAAAATTCAACAAACACATTTTTAGTATTGTATCTTCTCTTCATTCTGTGAAAATTACATGAAGATTGGATAAAAAATGGTGGAGTTATTTTTTTTTTAAGTATAGAGAAAACTTGCGTTTTGAGAAATCGGCCGATAGAGAAAAATAAAATACTGACTTTATGAGGAAATGGCGGTGACAAACATGCACGGTATGGGGAAAAATACCGTTTTTGGGGGTTCTTATGTGATGAAATAGTTGTAGAAAAGGCTGAGGAAGCTAAAAATGCCTACAACTCAAATTCCGTAATTTTGAGCCCAATTTTGACTTTGGGGGTGTAGCCCCCCGCCCCCCCCCCCCCCCCCCTAAAGACACAAATATTAATAAGGTGGCACAATCTAAAGGTGCACCAGCCGGACAAAGCCCTCAGAGGCAGTCTAAAAATAACAATCTCAGACCAGTTCACGATAGCTTAAACAATTCAATGCCGCATCATGATCTGTTCGGAGCAAACCACAGGAGTGCTCACAATGATATGCGATTGGCCCATTGTCTTGCCATTTATATCTGTAGCCCCTCGTCTGTAATCCTGAACTTGAGCGTGGTCAACATGGCGTGATTAGGTTACTGTGTTAAAAGAGCCTTACTTGGAATGGTGAAGTGGTGAAAGCTTTTTTACTTGAGTGTGTAATTCCAATGCAGGATGAATGAAGTTGATATTTTGCTTGCAAATAAATCCAGTTTTCTAAATCGAAGTGACAAGAAGAGGGTGAAAGAATTAGGACCTCACCAACCCAAAGATATCAAATTAATACAACCAACAAAAAGGTGCATTTGTGTTTTTGATTACGGTCAGCGTCAGCAAACACCCATTGTGCAGTTTCTACTGCCTGCTATTTGGGGCACTAGGGACGCCAAGTGGTCAAAGACAGTTTTTACTGATCTTGTCCATGCGAAACAAAGCATTAAAGACACGAAAACCAAGTGTGCAAGTCAACAATGCCATTAAGTATGACACTTTCCAACTACTTGAAGACGTCATCTCATTGCAACGTCTCACTATAACGAACGTTCGGTGTAAGTTTATCGAATGTATTTTGTTCTGTGAAACTCATGAACTCGCCCTTTGCAGTTATGGAAAAGGCGATTTGTCGGGGAACAGAGATACCTTTCTTGATTTACTGCACAGAGTACGCTAACACTGACAGGATACTGTTTGATTGTCTGCAAAGCACTACCATTGCAAAATATACTTCCAAAATAATTTAAAACGAACTGTAGGACTGTATTTCCAAAATATACTACGAAGAATTGAATAAAGACATATTATGCTTTGCCAACTTTCCTTCTATTCAGGCTGACAAAGCAACTCATGCAGGTCATTAGTCACATGTTTTTAAAAATCATTCTGAGGCATATTAAGGGGATCCACGACCCAGATCAGTAAAAAAAAAAATTCAGACTGAGGACTGAGACGATAATACTACCCACGAAGCGTGTCGTCTCCTGAATGTATTGAAGAGCGATACATTTCTCTTCTTTTTGCACGTTTTAACAAAGTGTTAACGCACGCTGGCATTTTGTATGAGATCCCCCAACAGAGAATTACAAACGCTTATAGCAGCCCAACAAGATCTAGACACATTTAAAACAGCCGTCGTGGAAACTAGAAACAGTATGAGTGTTCCATCTACAAGTCAGACCACAGAGGAAAACACTTCCAAGAGACGCAGACCTCAAACACCAACGAAATTGCTGCACAGGAGGCCTATGACATAAAAGTTAACAAAACTTCTGAACTTTCCTAGAAGCAAATTGAAATCCATACACTATCAATCGTCGGCCGCTCCAAATTCCAGGACTATCAAAAGTCGTTTCCTACAATTCTTTTGGATCCTATAGCAGAAAGCTACCCTGTTTTAGTAAAAAATCAAGTTACAAACAAAATTAGATATATTATATTGCAATGAAACATTTAAGTCTGCTCAGTGTCGTATAATCCAGGGCCTTTATTCAACCTTGAAGAAAAGTATACACAATCCTTGAAATCGCAGTGACGTTTATGTCGATCCATAAAGGCATCATTGACGGCATCCCCAACTTTGTTAACAGAATAATGGACACCTTTGCAGCAGAAAAAGAACGTACTGTAGACTTCTTCTTCAAGTAGATTTTCTCCAAACAGGTAGAATGAAGAAGACATCTCATTTACCATGCTCTTGTCTATCTTCAACCTGCTTTAAGTTTATTGTGCACGCCCACTTTTTAGACCCACGAGCCACCACTGGTGCTGTCCATGACATTATGCAGTCGTTATTAGTAGTCTTTGTCTTGGGACTACCCTCGTCCCTTAAGGCTTACCTTCTAATATTTATTTGTGAAGTATGGTGTGTATCTATTATTACCAAGGAGCTAGGTTGCTTTTTAGTTCTGACTTGTCCAGACTTTGGACGTTTAAACTGTCTTGAGTCTATGGCACACGCATTTTTCATTGATCAGCCATCTCCGAGTACCACCCCTCCCCGTCCCAGTGGGATGTGGATATGGGAAGGTCATCTTTGCCGGAGAGCCATCCAGCTAACAAAGAAAAGAGAAGATTCGGAAATGATTACAACAGTGAAATTTTCTACAATTATAACACCATCAATTCGTAATTATTTCTAATGAATATGACATATAGACTTTCTTTATCTCTTTTAATCTACTGGCACAAAGAATGTAGTATTACCTCAGAACTTAAAAGTTCATTATCATAACGATTCACCCAGACACCCTCCAATTATTTAGACTGCCAAAATGTCAGAATGTTTCTAATTGATTTTGTTTCCAGTATTTTTAGTAACGAAAGCAGGTGTGATAAGTAGTCCAACGGATGGTACGTTTGTCTCACTAATTTTTTTTTGGTAACAATTACAATATTCAAGTAGAATATCTTAACTAGATGTAACTGAGAGCGGTACATTATTGTTGACTTAAACTTAAAACTAATGATTTCTACTTGCATTTTCCTTTTCCCCGGTGCTGTCTTCGAAAATGAAGACTGAGGATTGATATTTTAATGGTCATGTTTGTTAAAATACTGCTATATATTATTCCATTCGACAATCATGTCATGATCTTCTTTGTGAAGTAAATGATGTACGAAGGTCACTTTTGATACAAAGAACTTTGTTTCCGACTATATCGTCCCACTTTTACACTTAACGTTGCGTTCTTTAGTAACTCTGAGAACTTAAGAACCGGAGGCTAAAGACCTTGCTCAGACTGAGCGTGTTGAGTTGCAACAAAAGAGTGCTATTGAAGGTACTCGCTGTCTCTCAAAGATATGAGATACTGTTATTGTACCTCCGACTTTATAACGGCTATATTTTGATTTGAATCAGGTCTGATCTTCGACGTGATACGTCTTACTCCTGAATTGTTCCATAAATTAAAGAGACGTTTTCAGAGGTAACCATGGCTACTGACAATATGACCAAAGTAGAAGGTGATGTCCCTGCGAGGGAGGCGACTCTTCCTGGTCTTATCAGCGATGACGTGTTTCACCATGTGTCAGTGTTCCAGCACTGGCTGACCACGATCATCGCATTCACTGGACTGACTACCAACAGTCTCAACGTTTGCATCTTCCTCATGATGGGACTCCGTGATCCAGTTACTGTATCGCTTTTCTTTTTGTCCCTTTCAGACTTATGTGCTTTTCTCTTTATCGGATACATTTGCGTGATAAGGTTCCTGAACATCTATGGGGACACATCTACAACGGCTGCGAGCCCTACCCTAACCATGTATGTCTTTATGTTCTTCGCTCCGTTTTACAACATGTCTTTATTCACCAACACCTACATTGCAGTAGCCAGGTGTTGTTGTGTTACAAAGGCTTTACAATTTAGACTTCTATTTTCGCTTCGTCGCACATACATTGTGAAAGGGATTTTAGCTGTAGTCAGTTTTGCCATGGGTCTACCTATGATTTCCACGCAAGAACTGCGTTGGTGGTCAGCAAATACGACAATTCCAGCTCGTCTGATTCTTGTGCGAAAATCTGGGTACAGCAAAGCCAGAGCTTTCCATGACCTCGTCAATGGAAACGTTATCTTGTACACCTGTGTTTTTATTTCCCTCATCTGTGTTGTCTCTTTGATCCGGAAATTAAAAAAGCAGTCGCATTTCCGCAACAAGAACTCCTCCACAGCCAGGTCAACTTCGACGACAAAATCGTCAATAACATATTCAACACAAGCGCTTCAAAACAACTACACGAAAAATACTAATGACCACACCAAAAAAGCGGACAATTCGACCCTTAACGCAAATGAGATACAAGTGGTGAAGTTGGTCACACTCGTAACGGCCATTTTCGTTACCTCCCGGTTCTACCCCATTATCATTTTCACTGTACGAAGTGTAGTGTCAGAATTTGACATCGGAAAGCGATACAACAATATTTTTTTCGTAAGCAATAACTTGGGGACCTTCTGTACTTACTTGAGCCCCGCTCTGAACACCCTCGTCTACAACAAGTTCAGCTCAAAGTATCGGGAGTTGGTGAAGACTCTTTGCTTCTCTCGCTTCCTGGATAGCACCTCTAAGTGATAACACCAATTCTAGAGAAAGCCCTCTGAAAGACACTGGACTGGCGGCATAGAATCTCAACGTTATTCGTTTTTCGAAAAATGGGGTGGGGGGTGATTTCTGTTTTGTTTGTTTGTTTGTTTGTTTTTTCTCTTTTTTTTTCAAAGTTAACATCAGAAACAGACAGGATGAAAGTCATTTCGCTGGACCTGAATTTGATTCCCACGAGGTGGGAGGAAATTTTCTAGCAGGGACAACAACACCGCATTAAAACCTCACACTTTATAAATGACTATCAAACTCCTTCGTGTTGATCTAACTCGAAATTGACTGAGCGACAACAGTCATAAAACTGTTATCTCCAAGAATAAAATTATTTCTTTCATCCGAAGTCAGTCTGGATTGACCAGTCTCAATAATAGATTAAGCTGTCTTATCAAGGTATTATGTACCTGGTTCCGAAGGGTGTGCTTATGTTCAAGAAGGTGCTTTATAAGTCCATTACGTTTTAAAACCGTTTTACGCCTCCATGACTTGCTACTTCCACCTTGCTTCGCAAGACCAACCAGGCTGTTTGAAATACAACATTCCAAGACAGAGAATGAGTTGCACACGACGATTAGATGTCTCCACTTGGGACTTTAACATATTATTTTCTGCTAGCAATGACATGAAAGCACAAGCACGGTCGGTTCCAAAAGTCCAGAAAAGTCATGCATCTACGAGTATATAGTCACGACAAAAAGCACAGTGAAAAATAAACTAATTAGGGTTTGGTTTGTTTCTGGGATAACGTCAGAGGGACTCAAGGAATGGTTCGAGATAACATCCGGAGTAAGACAAAGTTGGGCCCTATCACCATTACTCATTACCATATATATGGATATAATTACAAAAGAGGCCAACACAGAACCAGACGCCCTAAATGAATTACTCTTTGCTGACGACCAAAGCCTGGCACACAAAGATGAACAATGTCTCCAACACCACACCACCATATAAAACGAAGAATGTAACATCAACAAAACAGAGACAACGAAAATAAGCAGAAATCCAGGACCACTCAGGATGCACATCAACAACAACAGTCTCAGACTGTTTCAAGAATTTAAGTTCCTCGGAAGTATATTCACAGAGGATGGGAGACTGAACGGATCAATTGAAACATGAGTACAAAAGGCCAATAATGTTAGTTACCAGCTTGCTCCACTTCTGAAACATCCTAAAATCCCCATGACAACAAAACTCAAAATGATCAGCATCATATTCACCCCTACACTCAACTATTAATGGCAAACATGGACCACGAACAAGACACTGGAGCAAAGAAAAACAACATGTGAAATGCGATGTCTTAGAAAAGCAGTAAACAAGACCAGGCAAGACAAAATTAGAAACTCAGTAGTCAGAGAAATGGTGCGCACAAAATAATGATGTCATGCATCACATCCAACACCAAAGAATCAAATGGTTTGGACATCTCATGCGATTACCAACACGCCATCCAGCACAACGTGTGTACATAAAAAAAAATCAATGACAACAAGGCTAAAGCTTGAGGGCGACCGAGAAAGACCTAGATAGATGGAGTCAGGGAAATACTAACAGCTCATGGCATCCCTCTGAACCAAGCTCCCCGGCTAGTGACAGAGAGACATGTCTTTCTTCCCGCGACACCCAAAGGTGTATAAGCGGCGGATAAAAGTAAAGTTTTGTTTCTGTCGTTGTTGCAATAGGACTGATGAGTTCAACCAAAGATTTTTTACTCTAAGTTGGTTTTATCTGTGAAAAAGAGCTCTCCGAAATCTAAATCTACGTGCAATAACATAGTGGTTAACGTTCTCACGGATAAAACAACTTCGTGATCCGGATCTGGCCCCAGAAGTTCAGTAGTCAGTTTTAGATTACCCACAAAGACCTGAACATTTTAAAAACAAATCTTGATAGCTCCAAATTTCCTGCCTCGCACAGCTTTTACCTAAAGAAACGAAAGTCAGGCACAGGTTGGTGCATTCTATAACTCTCTAGTTTCACATTGATTAAGATAGACAATTATGGGGGCTACAACCTAAGCATCACCAAAATAAGCAAGGGGAGAAAAGAACTATACTGAAGTGTGACGGCAGCTAAGAAATAAACTTTTACTAAGAGATTACTTTTCCATCTGTGATAGCATCTGAATGCAATGAAATGTTGTGCCACGATCAGAACGAAATCAAAGTACATTGTATGTTGAAAATTCGTTTTGTATTTTGACGTCATGATAGTAAGACTTAATGGCGTTCTCGGGTGTGTGCGGTGAGGAGACTGCATTAAAAGAAGTGGCAATTCCTTTATTACGTAAGAACCTTATAAAGTTATGGAAATATATTATGGGTTGTATTCCTTTTTTTGGTTGTGCCTTGTTCCCGTGTACGTGTGTGTGTGTGTGTGTGTGTGTGTGTATGTGTGTGTGTGTGTGTGTGTGTGTGTGTGTGTGTGTGTGTGTGTGTGTGTGTTTTCATTCCTGTGTGTAAGTATGTGTTTGTATATGAGCATATATATTATAATATATATATGTATATATAAATATATATTATGTTTATATATATATATGTTTGTGTGTGAGTGTGTGTGTGTGTGTGTGTGTGTGTGTGTGTGTGTGTGTGTGTGTGTGTGTGTGTGTGTGTGTGTGTGTGTGTGTGTGTGTATGTGTGTGCGTGTGTGTAATACGGAAAACTTCATTGCCCTTTTTTGACCCGTGAACGTACAGATACCTCTAGAATGCGGGAAGACTCACCACGAATTTCTACGGGCGTTCCTTTCTACTAAATGTAGCCGTTCTATGCCGCCATAGTCACAATCTAGATCATTTAGGGGACGTGCTTCGACCCTGAAAGTAAGAGTCAAGCTTTGCTTACAGGGATACAATTTTACTACTTAAATACGGAGATATTAACTTTAACAAATTCTCCACACATGGCAGCATAATCGAACCCGAGTCTTCTGAGTGCGACGTTGATGCGCTTCACCGCTACACAACAGACACCCCAAGAGAGTGGATCAGACGCGAGGTGGGTTCGCACAGGTGGTACTGTATTTCTCCACACTCTCGTAAATTATGCTGAGACCGCACGAGCTTTAGAGCAGGACACCGGTACCATTCATAACACTGGGCAACCAAATTTAACTTTTTTATTTGGCATGGAGCTTGAGAACTCATAATTTGTAGTAATTGGAAGTCGCTGAAACAAAAATTGACCTCGTTTTTACTCTAACACCTCACGTTTTTTTTTCTCTAAGTCATAACCATTTTTTTTCTCAGCATATACTTGAATCATCTTTAATAATAGTAAATGCCAGTTTGTTCATATCAAACAAACAACGCGTGAGACATCAAGGTTGAAAAAAAAAATCCATTCAGATAGATCATGCCAATCCTCAATTTCACAAATACAAGGATTACAACAATAAAACAATTATGTACCAGGCAAGATATCCATGGCAGACACCTTCTTTTGCAGGATTGCTTGGAGTGCGTTGCTTTTGGACAGTCTCTTTGAATACTTCAACAGTTATTTGCCATCGTGTTGGTGTCCTGTCGGCCTTGGTGACTCTATCCATAATCATAAAATCTTTATGAAATCTTTTATCTTGTTCATCACCAACAGAACCAAAACTTTTAGGGAAATCATCTTAATGACTAATAAAATAAACCTTATTGTTCCTGTTGCAGCCTAACATTTTGACCATGTTCTAGAAATTTCTGCTTTTCTGTTGCCCAAAAGGTTTTTCCCCAAAGACAAAAACGGCTCCCAAGCTCTTATCTCTATGATGTTATGTCACTCATCCAGTCTTTGGCCAGCTTTCTGATTTGGGGCGCACCAAAATCACCAGCCTTTATTTTCTCTTAAGGGGGGGGGGGTGTCACCTGAAGGCTATCCCACTTATTACTACACCAAATTTTACCAAATTTCACATATACAACAAGCATAGTAAGGAGTCTTAAAATCCCCAATCAAAATTTGAGAAAAATGTTTTTTTCCATGGATACGGCAGCCATACTGGATTTTGTTGACATGTCTTACGTAATGAATACGGCATTTATTGCTCATGGAAATTGATGGTCTTTTTTTTTTGCCTGCATGTTAACAAACATTAGATCTAAACCTTTTTCTGTTATTTTTTTCCTAAACGAATTACAAATGAATTTTTTCCTGAAGTAGCATTCAAGTTTGCAAAAAAATCCTTGAAAATCCACACCAAAACACCACAAACAAAAATCTATTCGATACATCAAAAATTTAACCAAGAATCTTTAGTATTACATCTTCTCTTCATTCTGTGAAAATTTCACGAAGATCGGATAAAAAATGGTGGAGTTATAAAAAAATAGAGAGAAAAGTCGTGTTTTGTGAAAACGGCCGATACAGAAAAATAAAATATTGACTTTATGAGGACATGATGGTGACGAACATGCCAGGTATTGGGAAAAATGCGGTTTTGGGGGATTCTTAATAAGATGAAATAGTTGTAGGAGAGGCTGAGGAAACAACTTATTTCCTCAAGTTTATGATATGAAGGGGAGCAAAGATTTTTCCCTCAAAACATGTGGTCCATATTCTTCTCTCCAACTGTTAGAGCTGTACTCACTGCCAAATCTTTTGTTCCCAGTGTTCTCTAAGCTGAGCCCAGTAACAAATAGGAATAGAGTTAAATGAACTTCCATTACAGCGCAACCCACACTTCAGACTTCTCTTTAACTGTTTAAGAAAAGTCTCCACTCATTAGAATTGTAGTCAGATATATCCAGTGTACATGATAAACCTGGTACGTCGTGACAGAAGAAACCGTCTTTGTTCCTTGTATGTTGCAAAGTACTACAGTAATTATTTTGCTCGATTATGATGAAAGCATATTCAAATAATTTCTAAACAGTTTTTTTATTTTGATCTTGAACCCAAAGTTCTGACATACAATTTTGACTGACTAAAACAACTGGGATTTGAAGTCGACTGGTGTGATAAGCTTGATTTTTACCCTTAATCTTATGCACTACTTTTCCAAAATCTCCAAACCCTGTGATATTTTTACGGAAAAATTCGTTCTTTACAGGCAAATACAAAACTTTCTCAAAACTGTTTGGCATTGTCTTGTAAAGACTGAAGGTCAAGATGGATAGCCGTTTAGCTATATTTTTGTTAGACACATGCATGGATATAGTTGTGTTTTATTATGTTTATAGCACAGAAACATTGTCAAAATCTACCTATTTATTTATCAATTATTTATTGATCATTTACTTATTTTGGAAGAAAATTTGCACCCTTAAAGGTTCAACATGTAACTCCGATTTGTTAAAGCGAAGTTTTAAATCAAACTATGGGTAATGATGTTTGAAAACGCCTGTATATTGTTATATTGACATGAAAAAACAACAACTTTTTACAGAGCAAAAACTTGACGTGATGCGCAAACACTAAAGTAATTTTTGGAATTAGCGATCCCTAATTAGCTTAGAATAAGTCTCAAACCTAATGCCGCAAAATGTGCGTTGACCATTGTAATGAATACACAGGAAAACGCAATAGACATTGCGTTAGTGCATTTTGCTATAAGAGGATGAAACATAGATACTTTCGAGGAAATACCCAAAAATATTTCATTTTAGTCCAATACACGTTTTAGTATCTTGATTTTTGCAATTTACATTTCAGTTGTCATGAATTACTGGTGACAATTAAACTGTGATAGTGGATTTTTTTCATATGCCTTAAGACCGGGAGTTTCTATTTTTGTTTCCTACGCGTATAGCGAACTGCGATGGTGATTAGTGTTACTGGTGTGAATGATGACTGTGTTAAGTTCGAGAAACTTTAAGTACATTGGTCCAACGCCCTTTTTAGCACTGTTAGGTCATCTGAGAGGCGAGACCTCCAAATTTAACGCCCATCTCTGACAAATCCTAGCCAAATCTTTCCCTTCCTAACCTAGACTCTTGGTAAATCCTGAATAAAAAGTTTTATGTTTTGGGGGCCCATTCAGGAGCCCAAACTTTCCAAGCTGTTGTCGTCATGATCGGATGCTATTTTTTTTCTTTTGAGGGGGGGGGGGGGTGTCATCACCTAACGAAGGTTAGTCCATCTTTGCTAAAGATTTGTTTAACCGCTTGGAAAAAACTTGCATTGTAAGAGGAAAAAAGTGGGGTTTATGAATATCAACATGGATGAAGTTGGAGTCCAGTACAAAACTCAATCTCGTGTGTGGTCGACCAAAAAGGATTACCAGTGTGCTATAAATCAAGTATTAGTCGATTCTTATAGTTATTCTTAGATTTAGTTTTAGTAAGAGTTTTGCAACACTCGTAACACTCACAGGTCATAAAAGTGTCAAAGATTAGAGGTCTTAGATTACAGAGTAACGTACAACGAAAAGAAGGAGGAGATATAAGGACGCTATATGCTTGATAGGAAAGAAGGAGCAAACACACAAAAACATCTGCCAACCACCCACTCTCCTATATTTTTCTACGCTATAGAACGATCTCGTTGCACTCTCTCCCTTATCTCTGTGCTAGGTACATGTACTCAGGAATAATTTCTCACTGGCATGATGACTCATGGTTTGGTTAGCTCAGTCAGCATCAATCTGGAAAACAAAGCGGATGGCCCTAGTCCGATCCCCCAACCTGTTTAGAGGAGTTTTTAAGACTGCTCGTTTTTTTGGAACGGTCCCATCAGAGATGAACGTTAAATGATCATACAGTTTGAAAGGGTCGTTAAACCTAAACAATATCGAAGTTGAGTGCACAATGATCTATCATGGTGGAATGAAATTCGATGGCATCTATGTGTAACCGTACGTTTCTGATTACTGTCATTGTTTATCGTCTCTGTCTGCTTCCACACCTTTCTGAGTCTAACCACACCAACAATGTAATACCCGGCCTTCACCAAAAAAAAAACAAAAAAAAACCACACACAAAAAACGTATGTCTAGGATTGGAGGCCTTTAAAGTCTTTCTATAACAGCATCAATGTTTTTGTATTCTTCTGCAGTGGTTGGTTCGGTGAACGCGTTTGTGAGTGTATGTGTTTGCATGTATATGTTTATGTAATGTGCCGCGACAATGGATGGCTGATGACGGTCGCGTGGTGTCTTGGTCAGGGCTCCAATGCGTTAAGGATTATAGTACACGGGATTTGAGTGATGTAACAGGATTAAAAAGGGATGGTTGATTTCTTTAAAACTCTAATATGATTGGTCATTCTTTATCGCACATGGTCATGCTTGAAACTTATGATCTGTGATCTGATTGGATGGTTCGAGAATCCGTGAAAATGATTAGCTAATGGGACTCGACCTAGTTTTTCATATGACTCTCTTCGGCCATATAAAACTCAGGTCAGAGAATCACTTCATTCGCATTTTTCAAAAAGTGTTAGTGTCTATTCCACGTTTTAGTATCTGCACTGAGTGTAATAAGGAAAGACGACTAGCTACGGACCGACATTTTTATCGACGTTGTTCTGTGGTCGATTTCCTTCCGCAGTGAGAATTTCACGTTAGATTATCTGATTCAAATTGGACTCTGTTATCCAAAAAAAGTGTATAGCCCTGCGATGCCGTTTGATTTTAGTGTATGAAAAAGGACGTATTTACCAGTTTTCTTTTGGGTTTTCAGTCCAAATACAAGTAGAAAGATTCCTGTGGTTTCCAAGCCTTATAAGACTTTTCTTTTGGATTACTAAATTCTTTCCTGACATTGTGCTGTTGACACGGGGAGGACTTTGATCAACATCGCCAGAACTATTTCACCGACATGGCCGCCTGTTTCTGGACCTCTTCTTTCAGACAGTCCCGTCATAATACAGGACCATCGTAGGTCACAACTGGCCAGTGGGAAACACCCCACCGTTCCCCTGTTTACAATGGGTCTCTCTCCGCCTCAGAGAGGTTCCAACTGAAGACGGCAGATAAAGAAAAAGTGAAAACAGCTGCTAACTTGATGGAATTTTACATGTCGCGTCAGCCTTACGAGAGATATGACTTCATCAACGCTGGTCGTTTGTTCACTCCAGGGAAATCCAGTTCTCAGTCGCACGCCGTGCAGTCAGGTTTGCCAACGTTTTCGTGATTCACTCCCAGAGAGTTATACGTTCCATAGTATATATAAAACAACACGCTTAATTAAGTTTGCAGATGACTCCGCTATTATTGGATTAATAAACCTTGATGAAAAAGAGTATTTCGAAGAAATATGTAGGTTTTTAAAATG
>NW_004797812.1:129726-131591 GCF_000002075.1 Aplysia californica
GTAGTAGTAGTAGTAGTAGTAGTAGTAGTAGTAGTAGTAGTAGTAGTAGTAGTAGTAGTAGTAGTAGTAGTAGTAGTAGTAGTAGTAGTATCATTATTATTACATATCAATATTTTTTTACCAGTCTTTGTTGGGCAATTTTTTGTTTTTCTTAATAAATTGTAAATAAAACCAAAAAAAGCCTAGTGCAGTTTTTTTCCTCTGTTTCTTTAGTACCAGTCCTTCCAAAGCGGTCAGGAGCAGACAGTTATACTACAGATTA
The DNA here is from genome assembly GCF_000002075.1 of Aplysia californica. NCBI lineage: Eukaryota > Metazoa > Mollusca > Gastropoda > Aplysiida > Aplysiidae > Aplysia > Aplysia californica. The sequence goes on from NW_004797812.1 coordinate 129,989, forward strand.
GGCCACTGGTTGGTCACACTTCTTTATTTTCGTACCTTTTGTCAATCACTCAGGCTTTTCTGGGCACTGAATGTTTTATGATATTTTTTGTATTTGTTTTTGTTACTGTTGTTGTTTTTGTAACTGTTGTTGTTGTTGTTGTTCTTGCTGTTACTGTTTTTGTTACTGTTGTTGTGTTTTGTTACTGTTATTTTTGTTGCTTTTGCTACTGTAATTTTTTTTTTTTACTGTTGTTGTTGTTGTTGTTGTTGTTTTTGTTACTGTTGTTGTTTTTGTTACTGTTGTTGTTGTTTTTGTTACTGTTGTTGTTTTTGCAACCGTTGTTGTTTATGTTACTGTTGTTGCTTTTGTTATTGTTATTGTAGCCGTCTTTGTTGTTGGCAGTGGTTATTTGCTTTTCATTTTAAAATTGATTGGGTATGCTGGAATATTGTGTAGAGAACCCTGGATCAAAGTCCCTGTGAGAAACATCTAAACCTTGGTCGTTTGTGAAGTTTTGTAGAATTTATTCTTCTGGTTTGGTCTTATCGGACGTGAACGACAAAATCACAGGTCCTGCTTCTTAAATAATCTTGAAATATTTAGATAGAAGCTGCACCCGCATAACATACTGGGAAGACGAAGTCTGTTCGAGTGGTTTATTCTGCAAAGAGGTCGCGACATGTTCCACGCGATGTGCTTGGTTCATCAGATCTTTGCTATAAACAACACAGACCACCACTTGACGTAGTCTGTGACTTTTTTAAATTCATTCTTTTCTTATTCACAATCTGTGTTTGTTACAGTAGGACACAAGGTGACCATCCCATATCTATCTATACAACTTCCTAGTTAGTGGCAGGGTGAATTTGTGCATTCAAGGGGGAAATAACTATGTTGCCCGGGGGGAGGGGGGGGGAGGTGCCTCATCTGGCGATGGAAACAGGACTCCATGTTTACAAAAGTATGTTATTGGGAACGTGAAACATGTCGCTACCTTTGAAGTACAAATTTCTATCTGCTCAGCACCTGTTTCGAGAAATTTGATGAAAATAATTTTCAGTTTCACAATATGTCGAATGCGATTTTTAAAAATATCTAGATAACGACTCAAAATACTCGTACGATATTGGTAGATCAGGAAAAACATTTAATTTCAGTTTCTGACCTTATGGTCTGAGTAACTCAAAACGGCCAAAAATGTCAGATAGAACTTTGCATTTCTGAGATAGCGACATGGGAAACTTTTTTCCTCCATAATCGGTCTCGTTGGCAATAGTAGAAGCCACATGTCATCTTTTTCACTGGAGAAATATTCTGCTCAGTGGATGCACGCGTCATCACCAGACATTAACGGACGATCTATTCTTTTATTAAACATCTACTACGATCAGATATTTCTGAAAGCCCAACACTTGCTTCCAGAACAGAGTATCGGATGGAATAAGGATGAAACATAAACGTTCGCAACGTACATACACATACACATACATACACATACATACACATACATACACATACATACACATACATACATACATACATACATACATACATACATACACATACATACATACACATACATACATACACATACATACACATTCATACACATTCATACACA
>NW_004797812.1:137609-158374 GCF_000002075.1 Aplysia californica
ACTTCACCACTTGTATCTCCTTTGCGTTAAGGGTAGAATTACCTGTTTGGTTTGTGTGTTTTGGTTTGTTGGCGTTTTGCGCGTAGTCGTTTTCAAGCGCTTGTGTTGATGACGTCATTGATATGGCTGTAGAGGAGTTTTTGTTACGAAACTGCGACTGCTTTTTTATTTTCCGTATCAAAGAGATAACACAGATGAGTGAAATAAAAACACAGGTGTACAAGATAACGTTTCCGTTGACAAGGTCATGGAAAGCTCTGGCTTGGCTGTACCCAGATTTTCGGAAAAGGATCAGACGAGCTGGAACTGTTGTATTTACAGACCAAAAACGCAGTTCTTGCGTGGAAATCATAGGTAGACCCATGGCAAAACTGACTGCAGCTACAATAACAATCACGATGTATGTGCGACGAAGCGAAAATAGAATTTTGAATTGTAAAGCCTTTGTAACACAACAACACCTGGCTACTGCAATGTAGGTGTTGGCGAATAAAGACATATTGTAAAACGGACTGGAGAACATAAAGACATAAATGGATAGGGTAACAGGGCTCGCAGCCCACGTAGATGTCTCCCCATAGAGGCTCAGGAACCTTATCACGCAAATGTATCCGATAAAGAGGAAAGCGCAAAAGTCCGAAAGGGACAAAAAGAAAAGCGATACAGTAACTGGATCACGGAGTCTCAACATGAGGAAGATGTAAACGTTGAGACTGTTGGTAGTCAGTCCTGTGAATACGGTGATCGTGGTCAGCCAGTGCTGGAACATTGACACATGGTGAAACACGTCATCGCTGATAAGACCAGGAAGAGTCGCCTCCCTTGCAGGGACATCTCCTTCTGCAGTCGTCGTGTTATCTGTCGCCATGGTTATCTAAGTGAACGTCTCTTTAATTTACGAAACAATTCAGGTATAAGACGCGTTACGTCGAAGATCAAATCTTATTCAAATTAAATAGCCGTTATAAAGCCGTAGACACAATAACATTATTTCATAATTATCTTTGGGAGACAGTAACTTCAATGACACGCTTTTGTTACAACTCAACACGCTCAGCCTGAACACAATCTGTAGTCTCCGGTTCCTAAGTACTCAGAGATACAAAAGAAGAGAAAAATAAAGAGTATAAAGTTGGACGATACAATTGCTCTATAGTCCAAAAGGAAGTTCTTTTGTGTCAAGACCGACCTCGCATATCATTTGCGTTGCAATAAAAATTATGGAGTTATTTTCAAGAGGAATTTATATTATATAGCCGCATTTTAGCAACAATAACGGTTGAAATATTAATTTACAGTCTTCATTATCGAGGACCCCACAGTGGAAAGAGAAAGAGTAAATACAAATTTATAGTAGTTATGCTTACGTCTACAGTAATTTACCACTCCCTGTTACACCATTCAGTTTCCTATTGAATTCACCAGCAATTATAATATTCTGCGTACGTTTTATAATTGTTACCGAACATTCATTAGATCACTTATCACACTTGTTTTTGCCACTATAAGTACTCAAAACAAATATGATTAGAAAAAAATCGAGTGTACTTAACATTGTTGACAGTCTGCATAATAGGCGGGAGATTGGGTGAATCGTTGTGAAAATGAACTTTCAAGTGCTGATTTAATGATAAGTTCTTTGTCAGATCAAACACGAAATCTTAAGAGATCGGATTATGAAAGAGGTTTTTTAAAAACTACATCACGCTGTAATGCGAGATAATTCAGACTGAATGGTGTTATAATTGATTAATCATTTCCGTATCTTCTGTGTTCTTTATTAGGTCGATGGCTCGCAGGCGAAGATGACCGTTCCTTTAAGCACATATCACTGGGAAGATAGCTGTTCAGGTTGAAGTGCTTGTGCCATAGGCTCAAGACAGTTTAAAAGTCTAAAGTCTGAAAGAATTAAAAAGCAAACTGGCTCCTTAATAATAATTGTACTACTACTACTACTACTACTACTACTACTACTACTACTACTACTACTACTACTTCTACTTATAACAACAACAACAACAACAACAACAACAACAACAACAACAACAATAATAATACTATAACAATAATAGTACAGCTCAAATCCAGGCTCTACAGTAGGGACCGCTGCGGCAGCACTCAGAAGACCTGAGTTCGATTCCCAAGTAGGGAAGTTTTCATACAGCATAATTATGCTTCGATGTTGTCTCCCATTCAGCCTAGGTTGTAACTGATGGGCAAGGTATAAGCATCCTGCTTTCTAAACTATCTATATCGTTCCGATACGAATGTAAAACATCCATGATTTCTTACACGTTTTCCGCATGGAGTGGGGACCCTCCTGCATTGGACAGTTATAGCTATTTGATCGAAAAGCACAGTCTGTGATGATTTGACCTGCACGGCAACTAGGCTGGCCGCTGGCACAACGCAGATGGTGGGAAGACACCACTGGAAGGTCTTCCCATTGTTCTGTTTTCTGTCCTATCGAGTCTTGACTTTTTTTAAAAATCACAAAAAGGTAATTATTGTATTGGTGTGCTTCTCTTTGCTTATACAAACAAATTGTTGCAATCTCAATGGGGCCTATCCGAACATTGTTAGCCAGATATTCAGATGGGCAAAGCCTAACATTTTGGAAACGTATCTATTACAGTTTCTTAACATGTGGTATAGATTGCACGCGTTTGAGAAATATTTTGTAAAAATTTAAAATCTCAATAACTTGAAAAAAAGCAGGAAAAGATATGTAATGTAGATGCAGTTTCTCAAAGAACGAAACAGTTTTTTTCCTCTCTCCTGAAAAAAATGTTGCTTTCTCAGCTTAGGACAGTTGAACGGCTTGCCGACGATATTATGTCCTTCCCCCTACTCTTTCCCAAAACTACTCTTTGTGCATCCTCTCCTTCTCTCGTTTTAAAAAAAGATCAGTTGTCAAGAAAGCCCCCCCCCCCCCCCCAGAAATAAGACATATTTATATATATATATATAACAAAATAAAAGAAAGAAAAAATCAGAAATATAACAATTAACCATGCACCCGGTGACGTCTTTAATGTAGTCGATAGGTTAACAGACTCGTAATCGGGAGACTGCGGGTTCGGGATTTGAGCAAAGATAATGTAATATAACAAGGTGGCTCACTCAGCCAAAAAAAGTGTCCGCGGAAGTCCGCTCATTTGCTTCAGATGGCGCTGCAGTCTTGTTTTGAAGCTCTCTTTCGTGCTCAGACCGACTGTTGTCCATCAGCTGTTCGGGTTCGTTCAGTGCGGAGTTTTAGGGTTTAAAAATTTGTTTATGACCTCTCGCCTCTCATTCTAAAGTCAAATTAACGAAGAAAACGGTCGACTCTTCCACCGGAAGAGGTTTTTTGTAAGCGTAACCATTTTTAAAAAAAGGTTCTTCCGAAATTTGAATTCTAATTTAGTAAAAAAACTTTATAGTTTCACTTTGATTTTTTCCACACGAGTAGGATAACTGTTTGCAAAAGGTGCGCTTTTTCGAAGAGGGCGCCACCGGATTTTTAGGACGTTTTTTTAAAAATTGGCTCAAAGAGAGGCGTGAACTATCTTGTTATGTACTATCTTTGGTTTTAGGCTCAGTTCGATCTGATGTTGTGTACTCGGGAAAGGCTCTTTACACAGAGTTTCCTATTTTGTATATCTATTTCGTTATCCATGGACGGAAAAAAATATGCAAATATCTGTAAATATGCTGCCGTGATATTTAAACTCTTTGACCTGTTTCATTTGCTATTCACATGAATGTTCATGCGACGATTTTTTTTTTTTGGGGGGGGGGGGGGCTTACTTCCATGATTTCTGTTTTTGACGTGTTTCGTCATCGCCGAGGGAGATGGAAACAGGACAAAGTAAGGGATCGCTGGGTCTTGGTGAAGAACGGTGTGGCTTCATGTCACTGAAGCGTTGTTCTAGCCTTGAAGGCCGACCTGGGTTAACTTGAAACGTCGCTGCTAAAGGGCATCTGGCGAAACCGTGACTGTCCTAGAAAGCCGATGGCGAACCCGTGACTGTCCCCTAGAAAGCCGATGGCGAACAAAGGGCTTGCTACGAAAGAAAATGGAGAGCTCAAATGGCTCAATTCATGGTCAAATGAAGGGCATTGGGGGTTGAGGGGGGGGGGGTGTACTATACGCACTGGATTACGGCGAGACTGGAGTTTTGCCCTTTAATTTTGGCGCCCATGGTTGGGCACGTATTTCCACAAAAGTTTAATAGAGTGCCATGAGCCGCGCCATGACAGTGTACAGTTTAGGATAATAATGTTATAATTTAAAAAGTTCTCCGCTCTCCCTCCCCCCCCCCCCTTCCATTTGTCGCCCTGCTCCATGGTGCAATAGCAAGATTTCAGGAAACGGACGTTGATCGAAATGAGGAAAGGTGATAGGGCAACATGTTGTGTTTGTTTGAGTGTGTCTTTTTATTGCGGATGGGGTGGAGGGGGTTGAAAGCTGCTATGGGTAAAAGGGCATTTGAATACCAAGGCCCCAAGATCTGGAATGCTTTACCAAGTACGTTGAGAGAAATCAAATCTTTTGATTCATTCAAATGTCAGCTGAAGTCGTTTCTGTTTTTAAATTAATAAGATGAATATTTGGAATAATTTTCTTTAGTCAGAACACAACGTATCTTTTACTGTTGTATGTTGTACTGTATTGTAAAGCGCTCAGAGCCTGTGTACTTTATTCGGGGTTGAGCGCTATATAAATGTCATTTATTATTATTATTATTACCTTTTAAAGTATGCAGAAACTGAAGTATGTGCACAGTAGAATGTGAATGCGAGTGAAAATAGTTTACCGTTCAAATGCCAACCTGTTTTACCAAGGAGTTCTTGAGCTGGGTTGTTAGAGCTTCCATGTGAGTTAAGATATGATATTTTGTAAAATAATTTGTGCCACAGAAGCTGCTGAAAGCATACAGTCATCTCCATATTAGATAAAAAAAGAATATTTATCTGCAATATCTTATGTGTCTTTCCATAATTCGGGGTCTCAAGGAGTAATTCTTTACCAGGGTCTCCAAAATGTCGCAGTTTTTTCCTGAATAACTGATTCCCCCTACCATCCCCACCCTCTCTTTAAAAAAAGTCAATAACTCTAATAGGTTAGATTAAGAAAGCTTCAAAGCCAAAACGCCCCGACTATTCAAGCGTGCGACGTATCTATTAAGTTCTCTGTATATGTGCCTTCTTTCCGTTCAAACGTCTATCGACCTTCTCTCTCTCTCTCTCTCTCTCTCTCTCTCTCTCTCTCTCTCTCTCTCTCTCTCTCTCTCTCTCTCTCTCTCTCTCTCTCTCTCTCTCTCTCTCCCTTTTGTGTTTGTTATTGTCACTCTCTTGTAACACTTCTAATCTTCGGGACTTAAATGATCCAAATGTGTTGCAAAAATCTCACCCAAAAACATTTTTACTCCTAACAATAAATATTATTTTCTCTTTAAGGCACACAACACACATTACTTTGAAGTACCAGGACCTGTTGTCAAGCTGAGGAGAGCAAAATACGTATTGGATACAAGTCTTTTTCCAAAAACGCTGTTCAGGGACACGTTACCAGGATCGAAAGTACGGAAACTTATTAATCTCATTCATTTTTTCTCTTTATACTATGTAAGAGTTTCTTTTTACAATGAAATCTTTTGATTTGAATGCAGTTGACTTGTTATAGTTGCTGTTTTCTTTTAGAATAACTGCGTGCTGTCGAGATTAATTTTTCAAGGGAAAACCCCACAACAGAATAAACATTCATGAGTTCATGTGAATGACATGCCATAATAATAGATCCATACCAAGTTGGAGAAGTTCCGTCACACCCATCTTCGAAGTACAATAACTCACTTACTATTCAACTTAGCTTAGCGAAATTTGGCACATATCTTCATTTATTTTCCGTTTTAGGGACCTGAAAAGAATTGGCCAAAGTCTTTTCTTATACAAGGGAACCAATTTAATTAACCCTGACACTTGCGAAATCCAAATCAAAGTTGCCTCAGTATTGCGAGTGGCCTCTTCCATCTTGATTCGTTACTACAAAACGTCTGTTCACTGACTGAATTCATGTCCTTATGGGTGCTTGAGGAATCCCCTGCAATTCCTTGTGAACCATTGCTGAATAGAACACTATACCAACGTCTTTGGTGTCATCGCCAATGTAGTTGCGACCCAAATTTGGCAATTTCTTAGATGAAACGAAATTAGAAAGGCTCCACATAAAGAGCTATAATCCCGTAACCCACGATCATGTAAATAAACATCTACTAATAGTGTTTTAAGACGGTTCGAAGTACTTGACAGTCTCGGCACTTGGTTTGAACGGGTTTCAAACATGGGTGTTGACAATAACCTATTTCAGACGTTGAGTTGTCGCCCTTCGTAGCCCACGTCCAGGCCTGTGTTTGACAATTTTAGTAGTGTCAAAACGCTTGTTCAAGCTTTAAATGATTCTCCTGCACACATTTACGTGTCCTACAACAGCACAAAGTGCCATTCCATAATTTATCATACACACAGTGCGTTCACCTTCTGCATAATTTATCAGTTTTGTTATTTTGAAAACAGGTGAACAAATGAATCAACTCTGGTTATTTAAGAGACGTGACCTCCGAGTTTAACGTCCATCTCCAAAAGGACCTGGCCAAGAAGGAAATTCGTGTTTAGTGCCTTTCCTTCCGAAGGACACACCGTTAGACCGAGCTGAGGTTCAAAGCCCCGAACCCATAACCCCACCTTGTCTTAACCACTACGCTACAGACGCCACATCGACTGTTAAAAAGCACTTATTTTTATAGTGTGTAAGGTGTGATTCAAAGCACGTTATGTCTGTTTGATGCGTTAATTTCAATATACAAATGATAAACAAGTCTAACACTTTGCCCACATAACACTTCCTGTTTATGATTTCCTTCGTCTCTGCATGCACGAGGTGTCACATAAGTCACATTTTTTTCATTTGTACTGTGATTCTTACGCTTTAGCGAAAATTATCGCGGTAAAATGAATGTGACAGAACTTTTGCAACTCAGTATAAGCGCCTCTTCAACACAGAACGTGTTGCTATTTTTCTCCCTGTCTCTGGAGTCTGGTTTTGATTTGGTGATTTTTACCAGCTTTGAACTAAACAAAAATTAACCCTACACTGCAACAAGTTGTAGCCTCATTTAAGACTGAGAAAATTGGGTTGAGAGCCTTGAAAACTTCACAAAACTTAAGTTCAAGAACACCCTGTTGAGGATTTAAACCAGGGCTGTCCGCTCCATAGTCAAGCATAACAGCAATTGATCTAATGAAACTCACAGGAAAATTGCTTCTGTGTTAAGAGAGGATCGAGAACAAGGCAGAAAAAGAGCGATGGTAGAGGAGAGTAAGGGTACATAACAATATATTCATCGGTCTCTGTGTTGAACTCGCACTTATGACACGTGGTCTTCCACCTTGTGACGGGCTGCAGCTCCAGCTGGTAGGAAGTAGATTTGGTGACTTTTTAAAGCCAAGCTACTTATAGCATATGTTGCATTTTTCAAGTGGTCTTGCTAAAGTCAGACTGTTTGGTGGTACCTCCAAAAACAAGTAGAATTTTTGTTTTTATGCAAAGCCCACAATGAAACGAAATAGCCCAATTACGTGTTTTCCTCTTTCTTGTCATACACACATCACTCGTACACACATACTAATATACTCACAGAAAAAAAGAAAATGTGCATACTTTAAACAGCCAAAGCTTAATAAATAGAAAGTCAAAGTTCGCCACATTTTGCATGGAGACTGAAATTATTGGTTATTTTCGTAAGTTCCAAGGGTTTCAGCAAAAAACACTTGCTTGTCAATGTCCATGTTTTTCAATTTATTGAATTGCCTCATAATGCAACTTTGTATACATGTGTGTAAAGGCTTAGTGCATAATTCGCTTCGTTTAAATTAAGTTTGTTTGTGTTAAAAACAAAATATAAAATTACAGTGCATTCACTGCTTTCAAAACATGCCACGTCTGTCTAAAAGTGATATATGGCGAGCATTAAGAATGTTCCAAGCTGTAAGTACATTGTTGTTGCTGCTGGAGATTATATCTTTTGACTCGGAAGCCTCTGTGGTTGACGTGCAACAATCCACCATCCACTTCAGTTGTCAACTGCTCTGTCATGCTGCTCCAACAATCGTGCTGTCCATGACTTTATGCTGTCGTTATTGGCAGTCTTTGTCTCTACCCTCTACCTTTCTAACTTGCCCTCTTGTATTTATTTCATTAGTTTGTTGTGTCTCTTAATATGGCCAAAGTATTGCTGTCATTGTCAGTTGATAAAGGGGATCAAGGGCTGGTGAAGGGCCTCATTTAAAAGATGAGAAACACCCAAGCGTCTCATATAGCTTCTCCCAGTCTAGCCAACCGCACCTACCCGTGGTGATCCCTGTTTACACTGATGTGGCTATGGCAAAAGGCGAATCGTTGGCACCAACAAACCAACCCCCACCCCCCTTTGCCAGAAGGGGTAAAAACAACAAGCTTGGAGTAGGTGTGACCCCACAAGGTTGGAGGGGCAGAACCCACCGGCGCGTGGTAGACGCTATGCCCCCCACCAACACACTCTCACTCTCCCTTGAGTGAGTGTCCTCTTCTACTACCCTCACTTACTTCTTCTACATACTCCCTGTGGTTAGCCTGTGCTCTACCTTTGGCTAGTGCATCTCCATGGATTCTCCTGGTCCCTGCAAAGATGAACACACCACTGGGTGGGACAGGCCTCGGGGACATGGCATGCCCAAACGTGGACGTCTATGTACCACCCAAAGGATCCAGGACGTGACAAGCCGCTCGTCTGTGTGATTTTGGCTCAACAACGCTACCAGGGTCAGACCACATTAAGTTGACCACCACAGCCCGCCAGGAGACAGCGGTGGTGGGGAATGGACCACAGTGGATCGTGCCTTGACCGCATGTAAAATGGAAGCCAGTCCCTTCTCAGCGCGTAGCCTCACTTCTGTGAGAGACAAAACTTGTAGCTGAGAAATCTCAATGCCAGATGCACCGGACTGCTGGTAGACCACAGACCTGGGTGGGAAGAAAAGCCACAGGCTCCCCAGCAAATATGGCAAAGTAAAAAGTAAATCAAAGTCAGCTGATAAAACAAAACTTTAGCGAAGATGGACTGACTCTCTTTAGGTAAAGAAATCCTCTAAATTTTTAATTGTATCCGATCGTGACGAAAATAGCTGGGAAAATTCGGACTCCTAAATGAGCCCCAAAAGCATAAAACATTTTACTCAGGATTTACCAATAGTGCTGGTTATGAAGTGAAAGAAATATTCTCATTGAGCACTTTGTACTGAGTATACATCTCGGTATTGTCTATTGAATAAAACTACAAAGTTGATGGAACGCAAAACCTCTGCTCGTAATAAAACAATGAGTACCTCATCGGTCGTTTGTTTTCGACAGTCCAATATATTCAATTCCTCAATCACACAGTCGTCAACTCACCTGGAATCAATTAGATCTACGGAACAGACGGTCCTGGTTGGGGAGTTAAAAAGGCTCTCAATCCATACTTTGGCTTGGCCGTATCGGAGATGGACGTTAAATTTTTAGATCTCGCCTCTTTGACAGGGGCATTAAATCTATACCCTTTAAATTTATCCCATTTTGTGGAGTCATTCACTCACTAGCTCACACCAGTAAAACATGTACTGTACATTCATTATGAATGTTATCGGTGTTCTGGGATCGTGTAGTCTAAGCATAGTTATGGGGCTGAGAAGAAATCAGAGCTCGGGTGGTCTTAGTGTAGTTTCCGGGGGTGTGCAGAAGTACAGTACCACCTGGGCGGACCCACCTCGGCGTCAGATCCTCTCCCACTAGGAACACACACACGACGTCTCTGGTGTAGTGGTGAGGCTCACCGTCGTCGCACACAAAAGACCCGAGTACGATCAGGCTATCGTGTTGGGAGAATGTTTATTTAGTATCTCCTTGTTTCAAGTCAGCATGGACATCGTATCCCTGTTAGCCAAGTTTGGCTCTTGCTTTCAGGGTTGAAGCCCACCTCCTAAATGATCTAAATTGTGACTATGGCGGCGCAAAACGACTACATAAAAAAAAAGAAACGCCCGTAGGCACTTGGGGTGAGTGTTCCCTCTTTCTAGAGGTATCGGTACGTCCACGTGTCAACGAGGGCGATGATTCTGTCCATATGGCACACACACACACACACACACACACACACACACACACACACACACACACACACACACACACACACACACACACACACACACACATACACACACACACACACACACACACACACACACACACACACACACACACACACACACTGCAAACAATTTTAAAATCTAGAAGGAATACGATCCATCATATATTATTTCCATAACTTTATAAGGTTGTTATGTAATGAATGTGTTGCCACTTCCTTAAATGTGGTGTCCATACCACTCGGCCTACGAGAACTCCTTGAAGTCTTATTACCATGACGTCAAAATACAGAGTGCACTTTCTGCACACTTTGATTTCCTTCTGATTATGGCACAACATTTCTTTACATTCAAATAAAACTTAATAGATTCTATAAAAGATTGAGAGAAGAATCTCAAAGTAATAGTATACGTCTTGTTTTTTGCCGCAGGACAGCTGTTCTTTTCTACGCCTGCTTGTTTAGGTGATTCTTTGATTGTACGAGACACGTATAACGTAGATAATTAATTATGCAGCTCTTGGTGAGATGCTGTGACACTTTATTTGATTCAAAGACATGATCATCGACATTCTTATATTAAAAAACAAAAATGCATGTACTCAAAACTTTCAAAAAGAGTTTGATTGGTGGCTGTTCTTAATGCAGGTTTTTTGTTGTTTTTTTGTGCTCTGACAGCGTTTTGCCATTCTTTACTCAAACAGCAATTTTTTTCTCCATTGTTTGATGATGATCTTAATTCGCTTTTCTTTTTTTCAAAAAAGATTAAAACCTTATCCCTGAGCTCTTTCTAATGGGATGCTGATAGACAGGGTTGAAGTAGCCCACCCCTGTAATTGTGGAACCAACACATCATAAAATGCATCGACCTGTGCCCAAATTTTATTTTCTATACATTGAAGAGGCCCGAGACGGGAAGTTTGGAGCAATAATTTTTGTTTTAAAAAATGTCCAGGTCCGCGTGGGTCATCTAAAAGTAAGAAAGATGAATATCTGAGGCCAGATCCGGACAACGAAGTATTCAGCCGTGCGGACGTTAACCCTGTGTTATTGCACGTAGATTGCCGAGAGCATTTTTTCACGGGTAGACCTAACACAATATACAATATTTGGTTGAACGCACCAAGCCTATTGCAACAACGACAGAAATAAAACAAAATCCTAAATAGGAGATCATCTTCATTGTGCCTTTTGTCTCAACTGTACAGGACATTTCTGGACGTTAACACATGTGGTTTGTTGTCACTGCAAGCAGAAAAAGGGTTGAATTCCCAAGTGGAGACGTCTATTCTATGGTCCTCTTTTTCTTTTGAAATGTTGTATTCCACTCACCCGGGTTGGTCCTGAGAAGCAGGGTGAAGGTAACAAGCCCCCTAAACGGTGTAAATTGTGTCTATGGAGACGTATAACACTTTTAAAACTTCTTAGATTTGAAATAAAAAGTATTCTTGAACATAAACACACCATTTAGACCAAGTTACATGGACATACATACAATACACAGAAAAGACATGATTGAGACTGGTCTGATTCAGACTGACTTCGGATGAAATATATTGCTCTCACGGAGATATCAGTTATATGGCTATTTAGGCTCAGTCAAATTCCCGTTAGATCATCACCTAGGAGTTTGGTTATTAATTATATTTTTATAAAGTGTGAGGTTTTAATCTGGCGTCGTCCCAACTAGAAAAGTTCCTTTCAGCAGTTTCTTAGCGGGAAATCAAATTCAGATCCTGCGAAAATTAATGACTTGCATCCTGCTCATTTGTGAGTTTAACTTAAAAATACAACAATAATAAAAACAAACTACCCCCTCCCCCCAAAAAAAACCCACGAAAAAAACCCCCCTAAAAAAAATAAAAAATAAAAAACACGCATAAAACAAAGCAAAGCAAAACAAAACAAAACAGAAGGAAACACAACACAACACAACAAAACTAAACTAAACAAAACTAAATAGTGTTGAGACTATCTGCTGACTGTGGCTTTTCAGAGAGCTTTCTCTGGAGTCGGTTGCATCACTTAGAGGCGTTGTTCAGGAAGCGAGAGAAGCAAAGAGTCCTCACCAGCTCTCGATACTTGGAGCTGAACTTGTAGTAGACAAAGCTGTTCACAGCGGCACTCAGGTACGTACATATTATCCCAACGGAATTGCTTGTGAAATAAAGGTTGTGGTATCGCTTTCCGCTGGCATATTCTGATACTACTCTTCTCACAGTGTAATTGACGATGGGGATGAACCGGGTGGTAACGAATATGGCAGCTACGAGTGTGACTAACTGTACCACTTGTATCTCCTTTGCGTTAAGAGTTGAATTACTCGTTTTGTTTGTCTGTTCTGGTTTGTTGGTATTTTTCGTGTTGTCGTTTTCAAGCACTTGTGTTGATGACGTCATTGATGATTTTGTCGTCGAAGTTGACCTGGTTGTGGAGGAGTTCTTGCTGCGGAACTGCGACTGCTTTTTTAACTTCCGGATCAAAGAGACAACACAGATGAGTGAAATAAAAACACACGTGTACAGGATAACGTTTCTGTTGACAAGGTCATGGAAAGCTCTTGCTTGGCTGTACCCAGATTTTTGCACAAGGATCAGACGAGCCTTAATGGTTGTATTTACCGACCACCAACGCAGTTCTCGTGTGGAAATCAAAGGCAGACTCATGCCAAAACTGACTGCAGCTAAAATCCCTATCACGATGTATGTGCGACGAAGTGAAAATAGAAGTTTGAATTGTAAAGCCTTTGTAACACAACAACACCTGGCTAATGCAATGTAAGTGTTGGTGAATAAAGACATGTTATAAAACGGACTTGAGAACTGTAAGACATAAACTGATAGGATAAAAGGGCTGGCGGCCCACGTAGATGTCTTCACATAGACGGACATGAGAGTGGACACGCAAATGTATCCGGTAATGAGAAACGCACAAAAGTCCGAAAGGGACAAAAAGAAAAGCGATACAGTAACCGGGTCGCGGAGTCCCATGATGAGGAAGATGTAAACGTTGAGACTGTTGGTAGTCAGTCCAGTGAATACAGTGATCGTGGTCAGCCAGTGCTGAAACACTGACACATGGTAATAAACGTCATCGCTGATAAGACCAGGAAGAGTCGCCTCTCTTGCAGGGGCATCATTCTCTACTGTGGTCATGTTGTTCGTAGCCATGGTTACCTCTGTAAAAGTCTCTTTAATTTACGGAGCTATTAAGGTAGGCCTATAACTATAAGACGTATGACGTTGAAGATCAAATCTTATTCAAATCAAATAGTCAATGTAAAGCCGGAGACAAAATAGCGGTATATCATATCTTTGAGAGACAGTGAATAACTTCAATAGCACGTTTTTGTTGCATCTCAACCCGCTCAGTCTGAGCAAGATCTGTAGCCTCCGGTTCCAAAGTACTCAGTGTTATAAAAGAACACAAAGCTAAGAGCATAAATTTAAACCATACAAATGGTCTATACAACTGTAGTCGGAAACCAAAGTTCTTTGTGTCAAGAGCGACCCTTGCATATCATCTGCTTTACAAAGAAGATCAGGAAATTATTGGCGGGTGGAATAATATAGAAGCATTTTTGCGAACACGACTGTTGAAATATCAACGTATAGTCTTCACTTTTAAGGATAGCTCAGGGAGAAAAGAAAGTATAAGTGGAAATCAAGAGTAGTTATGCTAAAGTCTACAATAATGTACCACTATCTGTTACACCATTCAGTTTTCAATTGAATTCACCAGCTATTAACACATTTTACGTGAATATTATAATTGTTATGGAAGAAAAATCATCGACACAGCAGTTTTATCCATTAGACCAATTATCACACCTTCCCTCTCCCCCACTATGTAAGTATTCGAAATGAATTATTAAAAGGACAATTCGAGTGCAGGCCTACTTTAACTTTTCTCCAGTCAACATAATTGGTAGGAGGCTGGGTGAATCGCTGTGGTAACGACATTTCAAGTGGTGGGATAATGTTACGTTCTTTGTGCTACCAAAACATAAATCCTATGACAGCAGCTGATCAAAGAGATATAGATAGTCTGTATCACACGGTCATGTGAAATAATTTAGACGGAATGGTGTAGCAATTGTAGAAAGTGTCACTGGTGTAATTACTGTAATCAGTTCCGCATCTTCCGTTTTCTTTGTTGGCTGGATGGCTTGCAGACGAAGATGACCTTTTTAAACCACGTTTCACTTGGGGGAAAGGGGTGGTTAGAGATAGCTGATCAGGGCGAAGTGCATGTGTCATAGACTCAGGACACTTTTGTTTAAATGTCTAAAGTCTGAAAGAGCTACTAATTGCAATTGGCTACTTGTTAAGAAGAAGAAAAAGAAGAAGAAGAAGAAGAAGAAGAAGAAGAAGAAGAAGAAGAAGAAGAAGAAGAAGAAGAAGAAGAAGAAGAAGAATATATTATATATATTACTCTTATATAGGTCAGTGTTAGAAGGAATATGCTGTGAGTTGATCTATTATCCTCTCACATCTATATTGGTAGGTGTTTATAAGTGAGTAATGGTGACAATTGGTAGGTTACTGTATTTGATTTTCGGGTCTTATTTCAAAGCCCCTGTTCAACCTTCACTTCTATCGTGTGTAAATATGCCCCCCGTGGGGTTTGGTGTCTATTGATTCTCACTACCTCTGTTCACTACCGAGACGAAACTTGTTGAAAAACGAATCCCAACATCACATCAGAAATAGATATATACCAAACGTAGTTATGTTCTCAGATATGCTAGGTTCACAATAAAATAATGCAAAGGAGATGTCCCCCACACTTTCGGCACTAGTGAGACCGGTCAAAGCAGGCCTCCTGTGAGGATAATTAAACAACGAAAAGGGGGAAATGGTTGACCACTACTCGTCTGCGAGATACCATTCAGATTGACTAGGCCACAGAAGAGATCAAGTTAAGAACCTAAGGAGAGACGGCAGAGGATGAAAAACATTGGAAGAGTAAAGTAGAGATAGTCTGAAGACAGAGAAGATATACATAACGTTGAAGGGAATTATGCAGCTGTGGAAGAAACACACGAGACGATATTAATGCAGAACATCAATCAATTCCTTGCACTCACTGCAGTAGACATTAGCAGGAAAATAGGCTACTAGCCAAATAGACGTTGTTGTTCCATTCCATTCCCAAACCCCCATCTGTTGATCCCTTGGTTGTTGATCCCCCCCCAACCACTCCCCCCCCCAAAAAAAAGAAACCAATCCCCCCCCCCCCCCCCCCACTGAAATGTTGATATCTCTGTTGTTGATCTCCCTCCTCCCTGTTTATTGATCCCTTGGTTGTTGATCATCCGCACTTCGGTCCACGATCCCTTGTTTGTTGCTGCCCCCCACCCCCGCCCTCTAAGATGTTGATCCCCATCCCCTGCTTTGGCCGTTTACTGTTGATCCATTGGTCGTTGATCCTCCTCCCCCCCCCCCCCATCTTCCGAGGTTGTTGAGTTGCTGATGTCTTGGTGTTTAACACTCTCTCTGTGTTAGTTCTTTTCACGGGGTACGTGGTAGGAATTGTAATTTGTACTTACCGTATAACTATCACTCAGTACACTGTAGGGCTTACTATAACTATGTAAAAGCGCCTGCTTTCGTTTTTGGAATGCTAAATCATTTATTTACACAGGTCTTTGAAATTTGTAAATTTCCATGTGCTATAGTTTAATTGATATATGCACTTTGCTACTGTGATTTATATTTTTTTGGTCTCTTTGTCATGTCCTTATATCCTGGCCCCCTCTGTGGTATCAAATTTGGGCCCCCTATTAAACACCACAGTAAATAAAATCCAATTTTTATTAAACCAAACGAACTAGCACATAAAGCTGTTGGAGAAACACATCCTTCCAATTACAGACCAGTAGCACTAACGAGCTGTCTGTGCAAACTTATAGATAAAATGATCCACAGGCGACTTATGTGGTTTCTGGAGACGACGGGCTCGCTGAGCGGTCACCAGTGCGGATTCAGGAAAACTCGATCCACTCTGGATCACCTGGTCCGCCAGGACCACTGCATCATTATAGTCCTGAAAGAACCAGATCTTGTTCTTCCGGGGTTTTATTTTTGTTTTTGGTGTGTGTCTGTGGTATATTTCTAGAAGCTTTTCGAGGAATTTTTGTAGTTGAGCTCGAAAGTGGGATTCAGAATCTGGGAACATTCAGTGGCGAACCCGTCCCAGTGTACTCTTTTGAAGTTGAAGCGTTCTGGGATCGGGTCGTATTGGGAGCTATTGTTTTTTTTAATAGAAAAAAAATGGGAAATGGTCCGTACATCCATCCAACACAGACCACTCAAAATTTGGGACTAGGTCAGGGGTACAAAAGGTGAGGTCAAGGGATGAAGTGCCAAAAGTGGATCTGTATTTGTAAGTTGGGGACCTACCATTTAAGAGGCAGATGTTATTTTGGAATTTAAAAATCTTCTATTATTTTTCCTTAATGGTTTGTGGGTTTGTCTCCCCAAATGGGGCTATGGGCGTTAAAGTCACCAAGCAAAATAACGGGTTTTGGAAGCTGGACCTTTAAGTTATTTAGTTGGGTTATTTTGAGGGGGAAATTGTGTGGGATATAGACTGAGCAGATCGTGAGTGGTCTGTGCAGGGTGACCGTATGGCAATAGCCTGGAGGGTTGTCCTAAGATGTACTTATCTGTGGAGAGTGTTGTTGTCTGTGTAGATGGTTGTTCCACCAGAAGCAATCTGGTTCTCCGTGTGAATGTGATGATATGCAGTGATGATAATAACGCTGGCAGTTTGGGAAGGGTTTTTATTTGAAGAAGGTTCCATGTGAGTGTTTTTATTGGTTCAACTTCGGGGCTCCCCACCCGCCATCGAGCCCAACAAGAGGACACATTGCTCGGATGACCAGAGCTGTGCCAGGGCTACCTAGAAGCTATACTCTCCTCGAGAGTGCACAAGACCTTCCCGTCAAGATTGACCCAGGGCTTGAAGGAGTTTCAACTCCCAACCGATTGAGTGGCATGGGCCGTGCCAACCTCCCGTCTAAGAGGAAAGCCTGGGCCAAAGAGGTGTGTTGGCGAGGGACAGTCCGTAGACTGATCTCACCTCAACCACCAGGTACCCGGTTTTCCTCCGCACGGGTCGCACCTCACGGTCAACAAGGCGTCCACTCTGTGGGATGGGTGACCTCTCTTTTTGCTGCACATGAGGTCAGCGCTGGAAGAAAAGATAGATGAAGAAAGAAAGAAGGAAGGAAAAGAGGAAAATACACCAAAGTCGGTGTCGCATCCGAGAGGGTTGGGGTCCGTGTGTGACACCACGTCTTTAAAGGGGTTACACCTCCAGCAGACGAAGCAGCGGGTCTATTTATATCCCCTGGACCCACTAGGGGAAGAACCGATCATAAATAAGTTCATGCTTACATGCTTTTTATAATATTCTATACTGATTCCAGAACCAGGCTTTCAGAAAATGAGTTTTACTTGTTTAAAAAAAAATCTGTATTGATTCCAGAACCAGGCATTGAGTATGTTGAGTTTTGTTATTGAATCTTCTATTTTTAGCTCTTATTGATTATTGAGGTGAAAACTTGACCCTAATTTGTATTTTCCAACTCTGGTAAAGTGTTAAAATAAACCTGTTACTCCTTTGAAGTGTGTTTATTTTTATTCCTAAACGTAGTAAATGCTTTTAAGTAAGTGAAATATACTGAGATTTGGCAACCAAATTGTCGTATCTAGAGTTGCGATACCCCTGTCTGTTGAAATTTGGAATCCAAAGAGTCGTAACTCAAGATACAACACATTGTCTTCAACATCTGACTGTCGTAACTGGTGTTACTACAGTTTGCTTGCAAGTTTCGATTTGCAGTTTATCGTAACTCATCTTTACAGGAAAAGTGGCATAGGCAGCCACAAACGCATTAGAAGTACGAACGTGGATTGTACTTTGATGCTCACATGCAAAAAATGACACTGGTATATCAAACCGTTTGGAGATGAAACAGTTTTTTTCGTCTCCTGAAAAGCTGCAAATTTTAGATACGACTTTTTGGAATCGTACCCTCGGGGTGAAGACCTATTAAGGGTGCGCATTAGGTGAAGTAAGTTCCGAATGGAGGGCTTAAGTTTACTTGAACAGAATATTTTTCCACTGGCTACCTGTTCTGTCTCCTGGGTGCATTTAGTCCGTAGTAGTGCATTCAACATAGGCCTACTTTGATTTGAGTATGAGTAGAACGTGGGTGGTTGGCTGGTGCTCTGGTGTGTGTGTGTGTGTGAGTGTGTGTGTGTGTGTGTGTGTGTGTGTGTGTGTGTGTGTGTGTGTGTGTGTGTGTGTGTGTGTGTGTGTGTGTGTGTGTGTGTGTGCGTTTCGTTTTGTCATCTGTCATTATATGTTATCCTTGTCACTCCTCCTTTTTGTGTGTTACTCTTTAGCTCGCTCTCTCTCTCTCTCTCTCTCTCTCTCTCTCTCTTTCCCTCTCTCTCTCTCTCTCCTCTCTCTCTCTCTCTCGCTCTCGCTCTCTCCTCTCTCTCTCTCTCTCCTCTCTCTCTCTCTCTCTCTCTCCCTCCCCCTCTCTCTCTCCTCTCTCTCTCTCTCTCTCCTCTCTCTCTCTCCCTCTCTCTCTCTCTCCTCTCTCTCTCTCCCTCCCTCTCTCTCTCTCTCTCTCTCTCTCTCTCTCTCTCTCTCTCTCTCTCTCTCTCCCCAATCGGGAATTCGAACGGAGGTCTACACCTCCAGTCAGTAGTAGAGACACTGGGGCGAACAGGTGAACATTTAACTCCATAATATGATGCCCGAGTCGGGCCCACGAAAACCATTGGGTTTCTCGAGACGAGACGAAATTGTCTTAACCAGACTGCGAATTGAGCATACCTCTCTGGGGCATAAATACCTCCTGCAGGGAGATGAAAAGCAATTTGAATCGGATGCGATATCGACGTTACGATCAGTATCAGGCAGATGGATTGTCCAGACTTTGGAGAAACCGAATGAAAAAAAATTAATACTCTAAGAGTAGTAATTCAAATAAATCATTGTTCTGCATCGTTGATCCCAACAGAATTCAAGATTTTGCAAAGGCTACTTGTCTCTACATATTGTACTGTAAATAGTTGCTATTTCAAAAATGCAAATTATAGTTTGTTTAAAATGAATTTCTTTTAAATGTATATATTTTAGATACGACAACTATTTCGACTCACAAAGTGAAACCCAACCGTGCTATGAACCAAAGTGAAGGCAACACACTTGTGCACCGCAAGCTCATATGACCTTAGGCAGTTGTGAGCGCCGTAAATTTTTTCCAATCTGAAATTAAAACTCAACGGATTTCGCCTATATGTAAACCCAGAGTGTAATTTGTTGCAACGATTCGCCCTTATGCCCACCCACCCATCCAGATATCTGAGTACATGAAAAGCGGGTCTCAAGTACGTACGTAGATGCTATGTGTAGAAGTAGATCATGTTTGAACAAGAGCTTACTGGCGGCTAAAGATTTTCTTCCCCTTTGAGAGCTAACATTTACTTACTGATCATTAAAACGTGTGTGGGGAAAAAAAAAGAGATGATGCTGCGAATGAGAGTAGTCAGGCTCACATAATGTGTGGAACCGAACTGTGCTTTTCTCAATCACTCGAAGCGTGAAGAAAAATATCTCTATTTTACTGGAAAAAACCTCTTGTGGTCTATGGTACTTTACACACACAGATTTGAAGGTCAAGTTCTGCTGAAGAGGGAAGGTTCATTGTTGTTCCTATCTTTTATCCGTCCTACCCCCTTACCTTTCCTTTCTTTTATACGTTTTTAAATTGTTAAAGATTCCATTTCCTGCCCCCGCCCGTAAGAAAGGGAGGAATTAGGAATGGTGGTTGTTACATTACTATTGAAAATTAAGCTTTCTAGGTCAAATGTTTTAATCTTTCCAAGTCAAATATTTATGGGTTTTTTTTGTGTGTGTAAATTTGCATAGAAATGGCCACTTAGATATTGTGTCTATTTTCAAAGAATGCTTATTGAAAACTTTCATGTCACAATTCCCGTTTTTACGTATCGATAATTGCATTGTTTAACTAGCTAACCTTCCCAATACCATTCTTCACAAATTGTAGAGTTTTGAGAATCATGGCCCCAACAACAACTAAACCAAAAACAAACAAAAAATAATGGAAAAAAGAGAAATAGTATCACGTAACTCCCATACTACGAACACTGCATTCATTAACTCCCTGTGTAGGCAAGAACGCCATCATATAACTGTATTATGCCATGAGTAGGCCTATGTCAATAACGTGCTCCATCATATTTTTAGTGATCTCGTCCAAATTTATGTTTCATCGAGATTACTGAGATCAGCCGATCAGTTGTTTTTTAAGAGGTCCAAGAAGAGGAAGGTAAACACTAGATGGACTCAGTTGCTTTATTCTCAGTACAATTATAAATTATACAATATAATATAAATGAATATTATTATACTTAGGTATTTGTCTTTAACCATAGCTCTAGTTGCATTGACCGCCGTCTGTGGCGTAGTGGTTAGACGTTTCACTGTCGCACGCAGGAGACCCGAGTTCGATTTCCA